>NC_056737.1:1163295674-1163478174 GCF_019279795.1 Protopterus annectens | reverse complement strand
TAGACCTACCACGACAACAAACCAAACACATAAACACACAAAAACATACTCGGAGGCTCTAAATAAAAATCTGCCTAAGCAGCAGAGACCTCCAAAGCAGACACCCAAGCAACCGATACCCCAAAACAAAACACGTGCAACACATAGCTCACAAAGCCAGTGTGCCGAACAGTCACAGCCCTTAAGGCTAAACAACACACCTGATACACTTGTAAACCCTCACCAAGAATGATGCCACAATATGAAGACAAGATGATAAATTTCAACAATTGGCTTAAGTGTTGGTGTCATTCAAAGGGGATCCAATGCCTGTCAGCCTGGGATGACATGCTCGACAAGCCACGATGCTTTGCTAGGGACGGCTTGCACCTGTCACCCCTTGGCTTTTGGATATTGGCAAAGGCTCTTGCTACCCCCATAGTGCCTTTTTTAGGCAAGGCTCAAAAGACAAACCCACTTCCATAGGTATCACAAGGGATAAGAAACTAAAAGTAATGCTACTCAACGCCAGAAGTCTAAACCTCAAGATGCATGCACTCGAAACTCTCCTTAGCATGGAGAACATCGATATCTGTGCAGTAACAGAAACCTGGTTCAAGGCTCCCGAGAGCACCCCAGCACTACCAGGTTATACCTCATACCATGCTTTTAGGCCCCAAAACTTGGACCGAACCACAAAGGAGGGAGTATCAATATTCATCAAAGATACCCACACCTCCAGGTTGGTGGCACAACGAGCATCAGAGACTATCCATGTGCAACTAACTGTGGGTAAAACTGCCTTCCAGTTTATAGCCTGCTACAGACCACCCTCCCAAACACAGGAACCCCACTTGGCCTTCCTGAGAATACTGGAAAATATGAAGGTCTCTCCAAACACCATTATATTGGGCGACTTCAACTACCCAAACATAGACTGGGAGCATTACTCTAGCTCCAACACCCTAGCCCAAAGGTTCCTAGAATTTATAAACTCAAATGCTATGGAACAACTTGTTACCACTCCCACAAGAGGGGAAAACATACTGGACCTGATCATCACCAACATGGGGACACTATGCTCCAGACCAGAAGTGTATCCTTCACTGGTAAGATCAGACCATAAATTAATCTCACTGGATATTCACATCCCGACCCCACCTCCTGCCCAGAAAACCACAGTGAAAAACTTCTCTAAAGCAAATTTCACACGGCTCAAAACCGAGGCGAAATCCTTCAAAGCCCCCGGGCCTGTGGAAAATACGGCCCAGACCGCAGAATCCTTTATAAACGCATTCTATGAACACCTTCAGGAATGCATGGATCATGCAATCCCATATAAAACCAAGACCCAATCCTCCAAAGGCAGATCTCCTGTCTGGTGGAGCCCAGCCATAAACAAACTATACAATAGAAGGAGGAAGCTACTACATGATAGAGCAAAATCCCAAAAAGGGAAGGCATCTCTGATCAGTATTAGCAAAAAACTACGGGCACTCATAAAATCGTCTAAGGCCAGCTTCGAGAGAAAAATTGCACAGGACACTAAGGATAACCACAAGGCTTTCTTTAGTTATGTTAAGAACCTGGGTGGGAATTCCCAGATATGCTCAGAATTAGTCCAAAATGACAAAAAATACACCGAGCCCACAGACATTGCCAACATCCTAGCTGACAGGTTCAGTGCAAACTTCTCCCCTCTCCCCACCAAAGGGCAAATATCTATCCCAACAGAGTGCTGCCCCCTGACATCTCAGATGCTCAGGTAAGAGCCGCCTTTCCAAAGCAAAAACACAGCATCAATGGGACCAGATGGTGTCCCGGCTCGTCCTACATGAACTCAAGAAGAGCTAAACCCAAACATAAAACTACTGTTCAATCTTAGCCTTACTACAGGATATGTACCCAAAGAGTGGCGTGCAGCAACAGTGGTCCCTCTCCACAAAGGTGGTGCCTCAACGGATCCTGGAAACTATCGCCCCATAAGCCTGACTAGCTTGGTCTGCAAAGCTATGGAAAGGATCATCATGGACCTCATAAATAAAGATATTGGGGACCTACAGACACTGGATCCTACCCAGTTTGGCTTTGTTAAGGGCAGATCCTGCCTCTTAAACCTGGTCGATTTCTTTGAAACAGTCACCAAGGCCATTGACGAGGGAAGGTGGTCCACACAGCCTACCCGGACCTCATAAAAGCCTTGATACAATACCCCACTCGGGCATTATAGATAAGCTCACCAGCTTAAATATAAACCCCTATGTCACTAGATGGGTTGCAAACTGGCTCAAGGACAGAACCCACATGGTTAGAATTGCTGGAGCCATGTCAGACTCCAAACCAGTTACAAGTGGCGTCCCACAAGGCTCAGTCCTGGGACCTCTCTTGTTCGGTATATATTTCTTGGTACAGGCCAACACGGAAGGACTGTGGCTGACCAAGTTCGCAGATGACTGCAAACTGGGCTCCATAATCAACTCTCCAGCCAACACAAGCATCCTCCAAAAGGGCCTCATAGAAACAGACAACTGGTGCCAGAGCCATGGCCTCAAGCTAAACGCCAAAAAGTGTATAGTCATCCCCTTTGGCAAAAACAAAGTGCCCACAAATTACCACATAGTTGGTAATCCATACAGAAGAAGTCATTAGGGACCTGGGGACCCAAGTTGATAGCAATCTCTCATTTGACAACCACGTGGCCAAAGTGGTTAGAAAAACATTTTATATAGCCCACCTAATCATGAAGGGATTCACATCTAGATCAGGGGAGGTCATCGTACCTCTTTACTCATCCCTCATCAGGCCCATAATTGAGTACAATACCCCTTTTGGGATGTACCTTACCAGACACCTGCAGCAACTGGAATGACCCCAAAAGTACCTCACCAAGAGGATCAAACGGCTCAAACAGATGCCATATGCTGCCCGGTTAAAGAAACTCCAGCTCTACTCAGTGGCATACCGTCTGCTCAGAGGCGATCTGTGCCTGACGTATAAAGCCATGTCCAACCCAGAATTAATGGACATGCTGCACCTCAGAAAATCCAAATCTCATCGAGCTACACGCTCGAGACTTGAACCTCAGCACTGAAATAAATAGGACATGCTGGAGGGACAGATTCATAACCCAGAGGCTCCCTTCACTCTGGAATAAAATCCCAGTCCAGGTTAGGCAGAGTCCCACATTGACTCTCTTCAAGAGGAATCTTGATGAGTGGATGGGAGATCATAGGTTTACGCCGGCTATCACTTCTGTGTCACTGTTAGACAGAGGCACAGTATACTAAACTCAAAAGGGGCATAGCAAAATTAATTTAAAATGGGTGGCGAAAGCCAAACACACTCTGGCTAGGCTTATAAATGCCCTAGGGCAGATAGCCTAGTATGAACCTATGAACCTATGAACCTATACATATATATATATATATATATATATATATATATATATATATATATATATATATATATATATATATATATATATATATATATATATATATATATATATATATGTATCCCTATCATATGAGTGAAACCTCATTTAACTGAAACTCATTTGACTGACACCATAAGACTGAAATTTCAAAAAATTTCAAAAGACTGAAAAGTCACTTGACTGAAACCCATGAGACTGTAACCCATAATACTCAATTTCAACTTATTACATTTTAAACTGGAACATATAAAACCAGACTAGGTGGGGGCTATGACCCCCACACCCCTCAATGTGGGGGGCTGTGCCCCCCCACCAACCTAACTATATATACTAACTTCAGGATCGCACTACAGTGGGGAAAATGTCATAGTAGTGGCAGCATGTGGACTACTATAAGGTACGTGAAAGGTATATGCCCTTTTCCCCACTGTAGTGCAATCCTGGAGTTAGTATATATAGTTAGGTGGTGTGTATGGGGAGCACAGTCCACCAACATTGGGGTGTGGGGGTGTAGCCTTCCATGTTGGGGGTGGTGGGGGTACAGCTCCCCATCTAGTCTGGTTTTATATGGTCTAGTTTACAATTTAGTATGTTAAAATTCAGAATTATGAGTTTCAGTCTTATGGGTTTCAGTTAAATGAGGTTTCTATCATATGATAGGGATCCATATATATATATATATATATATATATATATATATATATATATATATATATTTATATATATGGTTTGCAATCAAAATATTGAAAATCAGTTGAACGTCCTGCTCCTGTTTGAATATGGTAAGAGCAACAGTCGGTATGTCGACAGTCACGTGAACGGCAGAGAAGAAGGTCAATAGGGCAGAGAAATGCAGCATGTCTGTAAATGGCAACTGTCGACATTAAGATCGAAAACATACTGTTGATGCTATGTGTCAATCATCTGACCTCATTAATATTCATGAGGCGATGAAATGCATCGAGGATATCAATGTTCGCGGTTTTGAATTCCGTGATTTTGATAGTAAACCTATATACACATATGGATATATACATGCACATATAGAGAGAAACAGAGAGATACACACAAACATGCAGAGGGGCACACAGACACACACATACGCACAAGCACTGTAGACATTGGGCATAATGTACCAACCACAACATACATGTGGAAGATGCAAATACAAAAAGAAAAATCCATGGTATCCCTTGAAGTTTCAGAAAACCCAGTATGCAACCTATACTGGGTCAAAAACAAACCAAGCAGAAACTTTGCAGTGTGGAGAGTGTGAAGTTCACTCCATGAAATATGTTATGCACCTAGTTCACTAAAAAAATTTGAACTTTAAAATATGTACTACAAAATAATAAACTAGTAGGTAGTCCACAGTTGACTTAAAAATGGAATATCCATTTTTATATTCATTTTATCCAAATATAAAGTTTATGTGTTGCAATAAATAATATTCCATTTTTAACTCAGCTGTGGACTGCCTATTTTATTATTTTGTAGTACATATTTTAAAGTTTGAAGGGGGCAGAAGGGGGCATAGCTAGTGATCCTGTGCCAGCCTTCCCCAGAAGTGTCTGTGTGTTTGTATATAATTCAAATCTCAAAGTGTGTATGTGTGTGTGTGTGTGTGTGTGTGTGTGTGTGTGTGTGTGTGTGTGTGTGTGTGTGTGTGTGTGTGTGTGTGTGTGTGTCAGCTACTTGGGCAGGGACAGGAAGCACTGGTTGGACAGAGAGGGTGCCGGAAGTTTTGGCTTGGCCACTTGGCTGAGATCTTGACCCTATAGCTGTGCCAGTGGGGAGTCTAACTGGGGATCTGGAGAGAGAGAGGGAGAAACCAGCCCCCGACTGACTGTGATCTCTGTGTGCTCTTAAGGGAAATTGTACTTTACTGTGTATGTGTACCTGTCATCCTCCCAATGTGCACATCCCTGACTGGTGCTAGTGGTGAGGATTGAGGCTCCTTGATTACTGGGCCAGTGCATGGGCGTCACAAGCTTTATGAACGTTTTCTTTTCTACTACTCCCATTAGGCATAAGGTAATATTTACATCTACGTTTGTCTGGCAGTTAGCTCAGATTATTAAGCCTCCAAACTGTTAATAAACTGCTTAATGCAGTATACAAGCCTCCAAACTGTTAATAAACTGCTTAATGCAGTATACAAGCCTCCAAACTGTTAATAAACTGCTTAATGCAGTATACAAGCCTCCAAACTGTTAATAAACTGCTTGATGCAGTATACAAGCCTCCAAACTGTTAATAAACTGCTTGATGCAGTATACAAGCCTCCAAACTGTTAATAAACTGCTTGATGCAGTATACAAGATTTGATTCTTTCCACCTTCATTTACATACTGTGTGACTCTGAGCAATTCACTTAACCAGACAATGTTCCAGGGTCCCCTGTAGAAAGGGAAGCTTGTGTCCAGTAGGCCCACCTATTTTGACAAAGGTATAAATAAACATTTTCACATTGAAGACTTTCCTTACCGATGTTTGAAGGATGAATTTATATTGGTTTAGAAGATGCTAGTTCCAGTAATATTGTCTTTGTGTACTGCATTTGTGTTCCTTGCATCTTCACAAACCTTCCACTATGCCCATGGTAATCTTGTTTTACTAGAGTATAAAAATATATTACTGCCATGAGAAATAAAATGTTATCTATCTATTTGTGCAGCAGCTATTGGAGAAGATTAGTGTTCTGAATTGTTAATGAGCCAGTTACATTAGCCAGAGATAAAGGATTTGATTGCTAATACCCATTTGCCTTCTGTGCGACTCTGAGCAAGTCACTTAACCAGATAGTGCTCCTGGGTCACCTCTAAAAACAGACACTTGTGTCCAGTGAGCATACCTGGTTAACAAATGCATAACAATTTCTCACTGAAGACTTCAAGCAGTTGTTTATTCATTTCTATGACATCTTTTTTTTCTAACTAGCCATTAAATCACTCTAGTTAAAAAGGGATAATAAGTAGGACATAAAAACAATGCATGATAACTATAAGAACGAGTCACAAGAGGTTAGAAAAGACTGGATAATATAAATGGAAAGGCAGTATATAAACAAACAATGGGATAATATTTGTATGACTTCCAAGTATGCAACAAAATCTATAAGGTTTACGATTTTTGCATGGAAGTGTTTGCATAGGTATTTTTATACCCCAAGCTGACTTCAGAGAATTTTTCCACAGGTAAACAGAAAATGTTGAAGACATAATAAGAAAGACAGCGGTACTTAGGAACATGTTTTTTAGGGGATGTAGTGAGCTGCTAGATTTTAAAAATTACCTAGAGACTACTTTGTCAGAAAAGTTAGGGGACCAAATTATTGTAACTAAGGACATTTTTCTTTTGAGAGGAGATATGGAAACTCAGTTGCCTAGACATAGTAAAACCCAATAAGTTTAATATTGTTGACTGGCAAAAAGCAATTAGTAGAAAATGGAAATCTAAATCTAAACCAACCATAACAAAATTGTTCAGTTTTATAAAGGAAATAAAATAACTGGAGGTGGGATATTTAGAAAGAAGAATAAGCAAAGCACATTGAAATAATTTGAATCTAAGGGAACACTACATGCAAAATAGTGTTTAGCGGGAGAAGGAGTGAAAATTCACAGAAGGCAGGATTTGAGCCCTCTAAGTAATGCTAAGCTGAATACTAATTGTTAAGAAATAAACCACATATATATATACAGCTTGTGAAAAGGAAAAACCTATGCATCAGTTTGTTTACTTTTAAATACTTCTATGCATACTAATGCCACTGTGTAAAATATGAAGTTAATAAAGGTATTTAAAAAATAAATAGCCATGAAATCAGCAGGGGAACCAGAGGAATAGCTAAGGAAGAGTGAAAGGGTGGCTGCCCAAAAGGTATTATGGTGAGTGATTGGCAAATGGCCATTTTGTGGCAGTGCAATGCCAGCATCAACAAATGAATGCTGATACTGCATTTGTGGTCACAGTTGAAATTTTGAATCACTTTGTGAGTGGTATTTTAACAATGGCATCATAGCATGTTGCTTGCTACATTTGTAGCAAGCTGCTTGCTACAGCTTGCAACAAATGTAGCAAGCTGTTTGCTACAGGTTCAGAGTTGAATAGCTTTTTTTTGTCCTCAGCTTACAGTTGATGAGGGGGATCACCAGATCTGTGGGAAACCTCTTGTTTTTGGGAACAATGCTTCCTGTTATATTGAACTAAGTATCATTAAAACCTTTCATCACCCTCTACTAGTTGAAACTTTTCTTTGGCCTGTTTCCATGTTAATTGTTCCCTAGTAATATTTACCTGGTACCGATTTTTGATCAAGCTGTTTCTCTGTATCCATTTTAAGTAAATGTTCTGAGACACCTTTTCATCTTGAGTTTCCCTTATCAATATTTGCTTCTGTTTCCATAGCTGGCATTGAGTTGAACTTAAACTTATCCCCAAATGGTCACTTACTACTACTAGGGGATATAACCTCTTCTTTTCCTCATTCATAGGATCATAGGCTCATAGGAGGTTACTAGGCTATTGGCCCTGAGGCCCTTATAAGCATAGCCAAGAGTTTAGCCCATGTTTAGACAAATCAGCACCTGATGCCCCTGTTTAGTAGGGACATGGGTGGAAAACCAGGGGTATATTTTCTGTTTTCCATCCAGTTATCCAGGTTGTGCTTAAAAAGGGTTAAAGAGGTACTCTGCTTGATGTGGAGAGGGAGTCTATCAATAGATGGGGGAGTCTCTGGAACACAAATCTGTCCTGCCAACAAGTCTTGTTGATGTCACAGACCAGGTTGAGGCCACATGTGGGGGTTACTTGAGTGGAGATTGATTTGTGGATATGCAGCAGTCTCATCAAGATGGTATCCGTGATCTCCTTGTATGCCAGACAGAGGTCACCTCTGAGGAGTCTGTATGAAACTAAGTAGAGGGATAGGGAATTTAGTCTATCTGTGTATGGTAGATGTTTGAGGCCCTGGATTCTACTGGTGAGGCCCCAAGACCGAACCCTGGGGTATGCTGCTTGCTACAGGTCTACTGCTTGAGATGGCTTCCCCTATTTTGACTACATGGGTTCTATCAGTGAGCCAGTTTGCTACCCATCTGTTAACATATGGATTGATGCCTAGTTGAGAGAGTTAATCTATTATGCCTGAGTGGGAAATACTGTCAAAGGCTTTGGCCAGGTCAAGGTAGGCAGTGTGCACCATCTTCCCCTTGTCCATGGCTTTGGTGACTGTCTCAAAGAAGTCAATCAAATTTAACAGTCATTACCTCCCCTTGATGAAGCCAAACTGTGTGGGATCAGGTGTTTGGAGGTTGCCAGTGTCCTTGTTAATGAGGTCCATGATAATCCATTCCATGGCCTTGCAGGTCAGGCTAGTTAGGCTGATGAGTCTATACTTTCCTAGATTGGTGGATGCCCCACCTTTGTGTAAAGGGATGACGGTGGCTATCCTCCACTCAGCTGGGATAAAGCCAGTACTTAGGCTTTGGTTGAATAGGGTGCCTAATGGTGCTATGACTTCCTGTCTGAGTTCATGTCGGATGCAGCCTGGGTTGTTATCGGGTCCCATGGAGGCTGTATTTTTTGCCTTTGAGAGAGCAATGATGACTTGTTCCCTAGATGTAAGGGGAAGAGGGCAGGTACTGGGGATTTACTGATGGGGGGATGGGGGGGGGGGGTTGCTGAATCTGTCGGCCAGCAAGTTTGCTATATCTACGGCATTTGTATATGTAGTGTCCTTGACCACCAGTTCTGAAGAGATCTGGGTGCTTCCTTGGAAGTTGTGGACATATGTGAAGAAGGCCTTATGATTGTCTCTAGTAGATATGGCCAATTTGGACTTGAAGTTTGCTGTGGAGGATTTCAGTAATGCTCTTATTTGTTTGTTCAGGCTAAGGAGACATTCTTCCAATTTGGCACCTGCTCATTCTTGGTCTTGGACAGCAATTTTTTTTCCTTTTGTTATAGAGTTTATTTATTGCAGGTGTCCACCAGACAGGTTTACTTTTCCTTGCGTAGGATGATTTAGTCCTGTTGGGTATTCCTGATTCCATGCATCTGTATAAATGGTTGTATAGTGCTTTGGTGTAGTTTTGGATATTGGTGCCAGTTCCCAGATGGGGAGGGGGCTGTGAAGCTGTTTATACTATCCCTTAGGAGGCTGTAATCAGCTTTGAAGAAGTTTTTATGTCTGATAGCTAGAGGGGTTTGGGGGAGATGGTGACTT
This sequence comes from Protopterus annectens, assembly GCF_019279795.1. Lineage (NCBI taxonomy): Eukaryota > Metazoa > Chordata > Ceratodontiformes > Protopteridae > Protopterus > Protopterus annectens. The sequence goes on along the minus strand of NC_056737.1, from coordinate 1,163,468,530 downwards.
CGAAAGTGGTCACTTTGTGGTATGATCTTACCAGGGAGGATGATACTGTAGGGATGCTGCAGTGGTTATTCATGTTGGTTAATACCAAGTGCAAGATATTATCACCCCTTGTGGGGGTATTGATTAGCTGTTCCAAGGCATTTCCATTGACAAAATCAAGGAATCACTGTACATTTGTGTTCTGGCATGAGTAGTTCTTCCAATCTATGTTTGGGAAGTTAAAGTCACCCAGGATCAGAGTAAAGGTTTGAATCTTGATAGATTTGAACAAGTCCAAATAGGCGGATTGGGCTTCTTGAGTCAGATTTGGGGGCCGGTAGCTAGCTATGATTTGAATAGGGGTCTTGTCAGTGGTTAACTGCACCTGGAGTGTCTCCTGTACATCATGCTGTTTGACCAGCCTGGAGGTGTGTATGTCTTTAATGTATATTGAAACTCCACCTACGTTGGCTTTACTGCCCACAGTTTGGGGTCTGAATGTATGATAGGATGAGTAACTAGGTAAGACTGAGCGCTCTATGCAGCTTTGCACCAGGTTTCTGTGACTGTACAGATGTCAGTATTTTCCAGGTTTAGTAATGCTTGCAATGAGTGCAGTTTCATGTTTATACTCCTAGCATTTAGCAGCATGACCTTTAATTTGTGTTTTGTTGAAATGTTTATGTTGGTAGTTTTAACCTCATCATGTTTCCTAAAAAATTACTATAGGGGAGGTAAGAGCCTTTGCCAGAAGCCTGAAGTCCAGGTGAGACAGATGCAGGCCATCTCTGGCAAAGCATCGTGGTCTGTCAATCATATCTTCCCAGGCTGTCAGCTACTGGATCCCCCCTGGAATGACACCAGAAACGAAGCCAACTGTTAAAGTCAATCATTTTATGTTTGTATTGAGGCAACATTCTGGGTGATGGCAGAATGCTGCTTAAGGCTAGGGACATACCTGCCTGGGACACATAATCAGTGAGCTCACTAATGTCTCTCTTCATATAGTCCAGATAGGTATGTCTAAAGTCAGTCACGTCAACATGGAATATGACAGAGTCATAACAGTACCTGTTGTTGAGAGACTTGAGTGTGTGTGTGATATGGCCGATTCTGGCACCTGACAGACAACTAACCGTAACTTTTTCCTTATCCAGCCTGGTGAGAGGCACACCTGTGTGTCTCACAATGGAGTCTCCTATGACTAATATGTTGGCTTTATGGTGAAGCCTTAGTGGTTGTGAGACACAGGTGTATGGACTATGCGTAGTATGTGGTGTGGAGGTCTGTGGAGATCATGTGTGTTTTTGCCTTGGAGGTCTCCTTCGTTTGGGTATATTTATGTGGAGGACCACCGCATATGTAGGTGTATCTTGTGTAGGTGTGGGTGGTGCTTGAGGTGTAGTGATTGCGCTGATAACCTTTTCAGTGCTAGATATACTGGCTTGAGGGGGAGAGAGCTTGGACTCTAGGTTCTTAATGTAATTGCATCTCTCACAAATTGTGTTCCTAGGTGGTAGTGGTAGATGGTTGTCCATGTACATGAGACAGTTGCTACATTGTCTCAGGATGCCTGTATCAACCAGACTGGCAGGAGAAACTGTAGGAAATTGTCCATCCATATTTGTCAGAATCTGAGGGAGAAAGGCCAGGGAGAGCTAAGGAGTGGGCTTAAAGCCAAAGTGCTTAAACCAAAACTAGAAGCTTAGAATAACACTTAAGAATAACACTTAATTTAGAGAGGCTGTAAACAAGCAGTAATAAAATGCAACAGAAAAGATGCAGTTGAACACCTTAGAGAACAGGCAGCAAGTAGCAGGAAAAAGCAAAATGAAGTAACAGAGTAGTAGGAAGAAACACAAATTAGAAAAATATAAGCAGCTGAATAAAGTGTTTTTTTTTATAAAGTAAAAAGGGAGAGAGCAGGAACAGAAGATAATTCAAGGTTAAGGGACTAAGGGGTTTGGCATTCCCAAACTTTTCTATAGCAAACTTCACCTTACTTAAGACAGAGGTGGTAAGTTTCACATCCCCCACGTTAAAGGATAACAGTGTCCAAGATGCAGGAACATTTACAAATGCTCTCTATGAGCACCTACAAGGATGCATGGATCATGCCACCCCCAGCAAAACCAAGACTCACTCCCCTAAGAGAAGGAAACCAGTCTGGTGGACCCCTTTCATAAACAGGCTCTACAATAGAAGGAGGAAACTAGTTCAGAAAAAAAGCAAATCCCAAGAAGGAAAGACATCCCTGATCAGTACCAGTAAGAAACTAAGGTCCATCATAAAATCATCCAAGGGTAACTTCGAAAGAAAAATAGCCAAGGTTTCAAAAGATAACCACAAAGCCTTCTTTAGCTATGTCAAGAATATAAGTGGCAACTCGCTGATATGCTCTGAGCTAGTGCAAAATAGCACAAAATATACTGAACCTACTGATATTGCCAACATCCTAGCAGACAGAGTCAGTGAAAACCTCCCCCCCCTCACCCCCAAAAGGGCCTACAACAATACTGGAAAAGTGTAGTGTCCCGGAAATCACAGACGCACAGGTGAAAACAGCCCTTTCAAAAGCCAAAAGCACAGCATCAGTGGGGCCAGATGGTGTCCCAGGCTGCATCTTGCATGAACTACAGAACTAACTAATCCCCCAGCTAAACACACTGTTCAACCTCAGCCTGTTCACAGGCTATGTGCCCATAGAATGGTGCACAGCAACAGTTATTCCACTCCACAAAGGAGGAGCCACAACTGACCCTGGTAACTATTGCCCCATAAGTCTGACTAGCCTGGTCTGCAAGGCTATGGAGTGCATCATCATGGAACTCATTAACAAAGACATTGGGAACCTCCAAACACTTAACCTGACCCAGTTCAGCATTGTTAAGGGCAGATCATGCCTCCTAAACCTGGTTGACTTCTTTGAGACAGTCACCAAGGCCATAGATGAGGGGGAGGTGGTTCACACAGCCTACCTTGACATTGCCAAAGCTTTTGACACCATTCCCCACTCAGGAATTATCACCAGCCTGAACATAAACCCCTATGTCACGAGATAGGTTGCCAACTACAAAACAAATCCAGAAAAACTGCACACAAAGCTGGAGATTAAGCTGTCACCAAAGACAAATCTTTATTTTCCAACAGTTAGCGCTTTCGTCAGGTAATAATCACCTGACTTCATCAGACAACCTCTAAACAAGCTGAATTCTTTTTTATATAATATACAATTAACCAATAAATAAATAATCTGGTTAATTGATAAGAAAATTGTCAATTTAAAAAACACATTAAACTTTTTTAAAAATACACAGCACAGCAAGCAACGAAGACAGCCCTCTACAAATATACTAAAAAACTAACATGTGCTCATATATTTCTACACCTATATATACTTAAAACAAGAATCTGAACATAATATAGAATAAAAAATATTATGTATATGTATTATATGATAAAAAACCTATTTTAGCAAACAAAATAAAAAAATAATAAAAAGTGTATTACATAGATGAATCAGTTTCATATTTACAGGCATGCATAAGGGAATCTATGTTTTCCCAAATATAGTACTAGCGTATTTCAATAGATTATTGTAATACACTTTTTTATTTTTTTACTAAAATAGGTTTTTTATCATATAATACATATACATAATAATTTTTTATTCTATATTATGTTCAGATTCTTGTTTTAAGTATATATAGGTGTAGAAATATATGAGCACATGTTAGAAAAGTTTAATGTGTTTTTTTAATTGACAATTTTCTTATCAATTAACCAGATTATTTATTTATTGGTTAATTGTATATTATATGAAAAAGCATTCAACTTGTTTAGAGGTTGTCTGATGAAGTCAGGTGATTCACTGTTGGAAAATAAAGATTTGTCTTTGGTAACAGCTTGGTACCCAGTTTCGTGTGCAGTTTTTCTGGATGGGTTGCCAACTGGCTTACAGACAGAACTCACATGGTAAGAATAGTGGGCTCCAGGTCTGTCTCTAAACCAGTCACAAGTGGTGTCCCACAAGGCTCGGTCCTGGGACCCCTACTGTTCGGCATATACTTCTCAGAAGTACAAGCAAACACAGGAGGACTATGGCTAACCAAGTTCGCTGATGACTGCAAACTGGGAGCCATAATTGACTCTCTGGCTGACATGGACATTCGCCAAAAGGGCCTTACTGAGATGGACACCTGGTGTCAAAGTCATGGTCTCAAGCTAAATCCAAAAAAATTATTAGTCATCCCATTTGGGAAAAACAAAAGCACCCATGAATTACCACATAGGTGGCAGCCCCCTTAATACAGAAGAGGTAATAAGAGATCTGGGGACCCAGATAGATAGTAATCTCTCCTTTGACAATCATATTGCCAAAGTAGTTAGGAAATCCTTCTATGTAGCCTATCTAATTACTAAAGGATTTGCATCTAGAAATAAAGAGGTTATAGTGCCCCTCTACTCATCACTCATCAGACCCATCATAGAGTACAATGCCCCATTTGGGATGTACCTCACAAGATACTTCCAACAGCTGGAAAGACCACAAAAGTACCTCACCAGGAGGATTACTGGCCTCAAACATATGTCCTATGCAGCCTGAATGGAAAAACTCCAGCTGTACTCAGTGGCATATCGCTTACTCAGAGGTGATCTCTGCCTGACTTACAAAGCCATGTCCAACTCAGAATTGATGGACATGCTCCACCTAAAGAAATCCAAGTCACTGCGAGCCATTCATTCTAGTGAGCTAAACCTCACCACAACAATAAATAGAACATGCTGGAGGGACTGATTCCTGTCACAGAGACTCCCCATGCTTTGGAACAAAATTCCTAACTACATTAGGCAGAGCCCCTCACTAACACTCTTCAAGAGAAACCTTGATGAGTGGATGGGTAACAGAAAATACACCCCTGGGATCACTTCATTGGCTCTTCTTGACAGAGGCTCAGTTAATTAATCAATGGGGTGGCAAAAGCTGACACACTCTGGCTAGGCTTATAAATGCCCTCAGGCAGATAGCCTAGTACCTACCTATGAACCTATGAACCTATAAATGATCTCTGTATTAGGAAGAATGAGCTAAAAAGATGGGACTGGGAGGAGTGTCCCAGATCAAATTTACAGTAGGAGCAGGCAACTGCAAAAGCCACCAACTTTAAGAACACAACAGCAATAGGGTGGGAGAAAAAAAGTTTCAGCACAGATCAGAAAACAATGTCAGCAAATATCTAAATAATTCAGTCAAGCAAAAATAAAGACACTGCAGAACTCTGAAGTGCCAAAAAATATACTTATCAGCTCTATATTTCTAGATTGTTTGAGAAGCACTCTCAGTCAGAACACAAAGAGATTCTAGCAATGATGTGCAGGAATTTAAAAAAAGGAAATATTTTTATACCAGCAAGCCTTGAGACAATCAGTTAACACAAAAGCTGTTAGACCAGTTTTACCAACTTTAAGAACATAACAGTAATAAGGTGGGAGAAAAAAGTTTCAGCACAGATCAGAAAACAATACCAGCAAATATATAAATAATTCAGGCAAGCAAAAGTAAAGACAGCTCTATATTTCCAAATTGTTTGAGAAGCACCTTCAGTCAGAACAGAAGGAGATTCTAGCAATGACATGCAGGAATTTGGTCAACAGTGTTCTCTCAAAAGTATAGTAGTCTGGCAATTTTCATACACAAGATAACAATGCCCTTCCAAGTAGGATCATTATTGCATGCGTTTAAACATCATTATAACCCCCCTTCTTCTTATTTCCTACATGGGGTCAGGGTGTCATGTCACTTATTGTCATCTCTCCCTACTCATTGCCACTCTATTACCTTCTTTGACAGTCATGCTTGATTGTCACAGGATTTCTCTCATGCAATCTCCCCAGATCTTTGCTGGATGTCCTTGTTTCCTCTTGCCTTCTTCTTGTATGTCCCAATTCTTTTTCACCAGATTGTCTTCTGCTTTTCTACACATGTGCCTGAACCACTGTAATCTGTTCTCTTTGACCGTTTCTGCAATTGGAGCTACTTTAGCTTCTGCTGTTATATCTTCATTCCTTCATCTGTCCCATTGTGTGCATCCTACAACCCATCTCAGGCACTTCATCTCCATCACCTTCGGCTTCCTCAACTGCTCTGCCTTTACAGCCAAGGTTTCTGTACCATACAGTGGTACTGGGTGCACCACCTTTTTGTACACCTTACGTTTAAACTTCTTTGACATTCATCTGTCATACACTACTCCTAACTGACTGCCAGTTGACTGCAGCCCTCTCATTCCTGCTTTGACCTCATCATTCAGACTTTCCTTTTTCTAAGCCACCCCTTCTAGATATTTGAAGCTGTTAACCTGATACACTATTTTCCCTTCCATCTAAATTCTCAACTTCTTTTGATTTCCCCCATTTGCTGCAATTACAACTGTCTTATCTGTCTGCACTTTCATCCCATATGCCTTCAGTTTTGCATTCCATTTCATTACTCTTTGTTGAAGTTCTTGCTCAAAGTCTACTTGTAATGTCACATTGGCTGCATACAGCAACTTTGTTGATCTGTCCCCTCTGACCCGTTTGCTAATGTAGTCCATCACCAGTATGAACAGCAGTGGGCTCAGAGCTGAACCCTGATGCACACCTAGTCCCACTGGGAACTCCTCTGTAAGACCAAACACTGTTCGTTCTTGAGTCATTGGGTCATTGTATATGGCTTGCCTAATTCTACCAATGTTTCTGGAACTTCAAATCACCACAGGACTGCCCAACCAAGTCTAAGAATGTCCAGTTAGACTCTTTCCTCATTTCTAGCTTCTTCTCAAGTAATTGCCTCACTACAAACATAAGGTTGGTTGTGCTGCATCCTGATCTGAATCCAAACTGCTGATTTTCCATCTTACTTTCAACTACCACTCTATGTAATCATTTATAAACCACCCTTTCCAGAACTTTAATGCAGTGTGACAGGAGTATTATACCTCTATACTGCCCACAGTTGTGAATGTCCCCTTTGTTATTGTACACTGGCATGAGTATGCTTATTCTCCTGTCACCTGAAACACACCTTTCTCTCCAAACTGCTATGAGTACCCTCTCCCCATCTCGCCCAACATCTTTATCATATCTGCTGTGATCTGATCTGAGCTTGCTGCTTTCCCTGACTTTATTTTCCTAAGTGCTGTTCTTACTTTTGCTAAGGTGAGCTTATCCTCTTCTCTCACTGTAGGCTGTGTCTTGGGTAGTACAGCTTCTGTGGGGTTTTCTTCATTCAGAAGCTCCAGGAAATACTCCTTCCATATGACTTTGATATCCCGTATATTGCTGAGCAGGTTGTTGCTGGCATCCCTTATGAAGGATGTCTGACTTTATTCTTTATCTTTCTATCTTTGTCTTGGAATGTGATAGAGTTTCTTTGTGCCATCCTCTGAGGTGCTTTCTAGAAGATGGAAGGATACCACTGATACCTTGTTCTTTGCTATTGCAACTCCTTTCTTAGTCTCTTTGTTAGCCAACCAGTATTTCTTCCTAGCCTGGCCTGTCTATTCTGTCTCTCACTTTTTCCTGCACCCCTTCTTTTCTTTCATGACTTCCTGGACTTCTGCGTTCTACTACCAGCTTTCCTTAGGCACCTTATTTCCATACGAGGCTCAGCCACATATCTGTTCTATAGCCCTTACACATGCTGTTTTGAGGTGCTTTCATTCTAATTTAATTCCACATATTTCTTTTTCTTCTTGAGGTAAAAGAGCTCTGAGTAATTCCCTGAACTCTTGTGCTTTCTCTCCACCCAACTTCTGGGTCTTCAGCCTGGTCTCTGTTGATTTTAAAACCTTGTCTGACCACTGCTTGCAGCTGATTGTGTCAACCAGTGGTTTATGCTGTAGGCCAACTGTTTTGCTGGGGATGACTTTGCAATCACTGATTCTACCACAGTCAGTGCACTTTCCTTACTAGAAGGAAGTCACTTTTGTATGTCGCTCTTTCTGAAACATGTGTTGGCTACCATTCAGTCATGTGCCAGACAGAAGTCTACAATGACCTTTCCTTTTTTATTCCTGTTACCCTACCCATGTGGACCTATGCAGTCCTCATATCCTGATTTGTCTGTCCTGATATATGCATTCAAGTCACCTATTATCAGCATCAATTCATGCTGTCCTGCTTTATTTAGTACAGTCCTGCAACTGCTGTCTGAATGTACTTCTGTCTTCACTGCGACAGCCCTGCTGTGGGGAATAGGCTGAAAATATTAATATTGCCCTATCATTAGGCTGAAGTCTGATTGCCATGAGTCTGTCAGTAATTCTGATTACATCTCTCACTGCCTTCTGAAGCATCTCTCTCACCAGAATTCTCACATCAATTTTAGCCTGTCCTTCTCCTGAGTAGTCAACTCTGGATCCTAAGCCAAGCAGGTTTGATGCACTGCCCTTCTATATTCTTCTCCTGAGTAGTCAACTGTGGATCCTAAGCCAAGCAGGTTTGATGCACTGCCCTTCTATATTGTCTCTGGGATACATAGAATGTCCAGCCTCCTCTATACCATCATGTCATCCACTTCCAAGCTCTGTCCAATTCACTCATTGTCCATTCAGCTTTGTCCAATTCAATTCTTAGTTCATGTTTGGTAGGTTGATTGGTTTTATGTCCAGATTTCACTCAACACAGCTATCCCAGGTAACCAATACTGGACAACTGGACACTAGAAAGCCTGTAACTTATTGATCTAGGGCTACTGGGCTTTATGGCAGGCATGCACTAGCCAATAGGGGATATACACCCCTCCCTCCATTAGCATGGTTCCTTGGCATAGGTTGGAGTTGACCGGGTCCTCAATTCATTTATCACCGGCAAATACCCATGCCCATGGTGACATTAGTCAATATGATCAAATAACCTAGAGTCATATTTTACACTGCTGAGGGACTAGCCCTGCCGCAACCCACAGTCTGTGATACATGTTCTATTATCTTGAGGATACTGCACATCACAGTAGACGCCCACGGTTGGTCTGTACAACTCTTCCCCTATAGGGCACTATGTAGAGTCTGTGTTGCTGCCCACAGCTCTATTCTTTTGTGAATTTGAGCTGGAAACACTTAGCATGTTTTGTTTTTCAGATGTGGGAGAGAGCCCACAGAGACACAGAGAGAACATGCAAACTCTAAACAGGAATTGGCCAGAGGTCAGGATCGAACCTTGTATCTTGTACATGGGAGGCAAAGACCTTAACCATTATGCCAGCTGGTCACTAAACATGGCCATGTACAAATTATGTGTGTGCACTTGCGCACACACACACACACACACACACACACACACACACACACACACACACACACACACACACACACACACACACACACACACACACACACACACACACACACACACGTGCATCAATCAAACAGCATGAGGTATAGGTAGATAAAATAAGAATTAGTGTCACATATATATATATATATATATATATATATATATATATATATATATATATACTGACATGCCACAATAGTACAAAAGGTGCAAAAAGCACTGTAATGCTCTGTATACCCTTAGCTGGCTGGAACTCCCCCTCCACCTCTTCTACATTTAGCTTAAAAACAATACATAAAATTATACACAAACCATTAGCCTGCTCAGCTCTTACCCCTTTCATTGACATATATTTCCCTAAAAGAACTCAGATCAGAAGACAAACAACTTCTCACCATAAATAAACTGAATACCTCCAGGGCAAAGTCTATACTCATACTCAGTAGGAAAAAAAAAAACAAATGGAACTTGTATAGGTTCATAGGTGTTTACTAAGCTAATGACCACAAGGGCCTTTTTAAGCCTAGTCATGCATTGCAAATCTCTGTTTGAGAGATCTGATACCCATGATAAGTGTAAGCATGGGACTGGGAAATGAACCATTTACAGGTTATCTGTTTGTATTAGAGACACAGGTGCCAACCAGGGATGGATTTCCAGATTCCCATTCAATTGTCCAAGTTGCACTTGAATTGGGTTAGGGAGGAACTCTGCTTCATATGGATGGGGAACCTGTTCCATAGACAGGGTAGTCTCTGGGATATATATATACCTATCTCTCCAGCAGGTCCTATTATATCACAGGCAAGGTTTCAGTCTTTAGAACAGGTAATTCTGCTACTATTTGTTTTGTGGATATGCAAGAGATCCATCAGAGTGGGGTCTGACAATGTCCTGTATGCCAGGCATAGCTCTCCCCTCAAAAGCCTGTAGGAGACAGAATACAGGAATAGTGCCTGGAAGCGGTCTGCAAAGGACATATTACTTACGTCCTGTGATCTTTTAGTGAGGAACCTCTGTGGACGTTCCAGTTGTTGGATATGCCTGATTAAGTACAAACCAAAAGTGGCATTGTACTCAATGATAGGTCTGATGAATGCCAAATACAGTGGAACAATGACTTTCTTGGACTTAGATGCCATACCTTTGTTTATCAGTTGTGCAACATAGAATGATTTCCTCACCACCGTAGACACATGATGATAAAAGGCTAGATTACTATCTATGTGTGTCCATAAGTCTTTGACTACTGGGTCAACTCTAAGGGATGTGTTGTCAATATGATAGTTACCAGAGATGGAAGACTACCCAAAGGATACTGTTATGCATTTATTGGCATTTAGTTTTAATCCATGGCTCTGACACCAGTTATTTATCTGTATTAGCCCCTCCTGGGAAGCATTTGTGTCAGTGTGAGATTCAATGACAGCTCTTAATTTGCAATCATCTGCAAATTTAGTCAGCCAGAGGCCACTGACATTGGCCTTGATATCTGAGAAGTAAATGCCAAAAATGAGCGGTCCAAGGACTGATCCCTGAGGGACTCCACTTGTGACTGGCATCTTTGTAGAGGTGGACTCCCCAATTCTAACTTCCTGGGTCCTGTCTGTGAGCCAGTTGGCTATCCACTGGGTGACATACAGGTTTGTACCTAACCTCTTGAGTTTGTCAGTAATGCCTGAGTGGGGTATTGTGGCAAATGCTTTGGGTAGGTCAAGGTAGGCAGTGTGAATGATTTGTCCCTCATCCATTGGTTTGGTGACCTTGTCAAAGAAGTCCACCAGGTTGAGAAGGCATGATAGGCCCTTGATGAAACCAAAAGGTGTTGGGTCCGGTGTCTGGAAGTTTACTATATCTCTGTTGATTATCTCCATGTTAATTCTTTCCATGACTTTACATATAAGACCAGTGAGACTTATGGGTCTGTAGTTTCCAGGGTCTGTAGATGGCCCACCTTTCTGAATAGGGATGACTGTTGCCTTTCTCCATTCATGAGGCATGAAGCCTCTTTGGAGGCTACAGTTAAATAGTAATTCCAGAGGCCCTGATAGGTCATGTTTCATGCTATTTAGAAGGCATCCTGGGATATAGTCTCGGCCCATTGATGCAGTTTTCTTGGTCTTAGAGAGAGAGAGCATTAAGGACCTATTCCCTAGTGATAGCAGAGGGTGTTACATTTGATGGTATTTCTTGAAGGAAGGTTGAGGGGGTGACAGGGGTAAAGATGGAGCTGAATTTATCAGCCAGGAGGTTTGCTATATCTTCTGGCTCAGTATAGGTGGCTCCATTTGAAATGAACTCTGCACACAACTGTTTATTGTCTTTGAGGTTGTGGACATAGCTAAAGAATGCTTTGTGGTTGTCCTTGGCCTGGGAGGCCAAACTTACCTCAAATTGAGTTTGTTAGACTTTATTTGTCCTCTGAATTGTTTGTTTAGTTTGATGACAGTGTGTTTATCCTTCTGGGTGTTGCACCTTCTAATTTTTGCCATGATTTTCTTCCTCCTGTTATATATCCAACTGATTTTGTGATTCCACCAGGGTGGTTTGTTTTTTGAGTTAGTTCTGTACTTCTTCCTGGTGGGTACAGCTGCCTCTCTACAACTATTAGCATGCTTGTACAGGGTTTCCGTGAACAGTTCTGCATAGTCAGAAGTGTTCTCAGGGTTTATAGTGACTTAAAATTTTGCCAGGTTCTCACTTAATAGCAGGAGGATAGCCTTAGAATAGTTCCTGAATATTCCCAGTTGAGCTGGGGGTCCAGGTTTTATTTTTACTTCAAAGGAGACCATTTTGTGGTCTGACCTTACCAGGGAAAGCATTATAGTAGGGGGTGTGCAGCACTCTTCCATATTAGTGAGGACCAGCTCCAGTATGGTTGCACCCTTGGTTGGTGTATTGACTAGCTGGTCCACGGAGTTTGTGTTTACAGAATCCATGAGTCTCTGTGCATGTACGTCTGATGTGTTATAGGATTCCTAGCTAATAGTAGGGTAATTAAAGTCACCCATGAATATGGTATTGGGTTGGATAGTTAGTGTTTCTAATAAGTTTAAATACATGGTATGGGTTTCCTGGGTCATAAAGAGGGACCTATATCTTGCAAGGAAGTTGTACTAGATTTTACCTATGGTGATTTGAACATGGAGCAGCTCAAGTGCATTGTCCTGTATGACCAGCCTTGAAATATATTTATTTTTGATGTAAATAGAGACACTTCCACCTTTAGTCCCTGCTTGTGAAGTAGCTGGTCTAAATGTGTTGAAGGCATTATAACCTTGTACTGTTAGTGTGCTCTCCATGGCTTTAAACCAACCACATCTCAGAGGCTGTACAGATATCAGCATTCTCTATGGTAAAGAGAGCTTCCAGGGAGTGGAGTTTTTTGTTTAGACACCTAACATTGAGCAGTAATACCTTTAGATTTTCTTGGTTTTGATTTGCTATGTCAGAAGTACTTTCAGTTTGGCATTGCTACAAAAGGCACTATGGGGGAAGACAATGTTTTAGCTAATATTCAAAAGCCTAGAGGGGGAGGTACAGCCCATCCCTGGCAAAGCAGCATGGTCTGTTGATCATCTCCTTCCATGCTGACAAATACTGCACCCCCTTAGAATGACACCAGAAACTAAGCCAATTATTAAAGTCAATCATCTTTTGTTCGTATTGTGGCATCATCCTTGGAGAACGTAAAATGCTGCTCAATGCTAGGTTCATACCAGTCTGAGACACATATTCTGAGAGTTCTATGATGTCTCTCTTCATATAGTCTAGGGAGGTACATCTCAGGTCATTTACTCCCACATGGACTATGACTGAGTCATATTGGTAATTGTGGTCCAATGACCTGAGTGCATACGTAATGTGGTGGATCCTAACCCCTGATAAACAACTGACTGTAACTTTCTCCTTAATAAGACTGGTGAGAGGGACATCAGTGTGTCTCACGATGGAGTCTCCAGTGATTAGAATGTTGGACTGTGTGTTGACCTGCTTTATGGGCTTAGAGGTAGAGGCTCCATGAGATGTAGCTCTATGTGTTGATGTGGGTGTTGTTTTGAAAGAGTGTGCTTGGGGCTGCTGAGGGCATTTGTTATGTGTATTTTGTCTAGGAGGTCTTTGTGGTTTAGGAAGGTTACATGTAAGTACCTCAGTATATGTGGGTTTATAGGTATGCTTTGAGTTGTGTGTGATGGGTGCAGCATGTGTACTACTGACAGCCTTATTGACAATTGACTTTAACCCAACTAACTATTTTTTGTTAATTTTCTCCTATTATAACCAGGTGTATCTCATGTCTGCCTATGTATTCTTTGGTAATACTACTTATGTACCCTTGTTTTACTTGTATTATTGTATCTGATAACACGGAGCTTATCTCCCCGGGCCTCCACTGAAAATGGACATGGCTCCAGTTGAACTATCCCGGTCAACAAATGTAAAATAAAAATAAAATAAAATAAACTAGGAGCACATTTATGTGAGAGCTTTGTCTCCAGGGACATTGTGTAAATACATCTCTCATATATCTTATCAGTTTGCTTGAGAATTAACTGGTTCTCAGTAAGCATAAGGCAATTTCTACATTGCCTCAGAATTCCCATATACACAAGCCAGTAATGGAGACAGTAGGAAAGTTTATATCCATGGCAACAGACCCTTTTTATTGATTAGAATGTTGGAGTGAGAATATTAATTTTTCAGTTGTGCTTTTACAGAAAAAATGTCACTGCAGGTGTTTGAGTCTGTACAGAGCACTGCCAAACACTTGAGGAGTAACTAATATGTTGACCCTGAAAATTTAAGGATGAAGTATTTAGGCAGATATTCTGATGTTAGAAACAAATCAAGCAGTACTTATTGGAAACAAATAATTAGCTTGTCAAGAATGATGAAAGAGGGGAGTCACACGAATGACTACTTCCTGGCTACTAGTAGTGCTGGTCTCACCACAGCTTCACTCTGTTGGGATACAATGCCCCTTTGCTTCTTCTCTCACCGGAAGCAAAATTTTAGCACCAATCCCAAGAAGAGGTAAGATACTTTTTACCTCTAACCACCAGAACTATTTCTAACCTACCTACCCATCTTTAAATGCTCCTTAAAAGAATACCTTACAAAACCTTGGACCTACTCCTGTGCCGATCCTGGCTAAACTTACTCACTATATTTCACTCACCCCTTCAACCTAGATCACACTTCACAACCCTCTCCAGCCTCCTACTCCACTCTTTTTGTTTTCCCACTACCTTACCTTCATACCTCTCAACCTGGAAACATCAAAAATCTGGACAACGCCCATGAAAAATAGGTACAAATCTGTACGCTGGTTAACATCTAATTTGCATACATAATTACGTAACCCCACCTACTCCAATGAAATTGTGGGATACCAACTTTCAAACGCAAACTGAAGAACAGACAACCAAAATATGGCACCAGTCCCCCTGCAGCCATTCCAGTGTCCCATTACCTGGCCATTTAACTTAATGGCTATCATTTAGTGACTTCAGTTTTCACTTCTCACCATAACTCTCAAACTCTTAGCACAAAAAACCTGGACAAAGCCAATAATGGGGGCATACAAATTCTGTTCTCACTTCTCCAGTCCTGACTCCCTTCCCTTCATACCTCTCAGCTATACAAATTTTCACAGAATGTCCAGATCTTTGACTCATATTTTGGTCTGAGTGACTCATAAAATTTAGTTTTCTGACAGAATCACTGAAAATTGAAAGTCACTAAATAATACTTACTAAACAATTACAGACATTGGAGTTTCAGACTTTATATCCTTCAGAAAATACATACCATAATGCAAATCCTGTTATTCTACTAACTTTCTAAGTTTATAGGAACAATATTTAAATTCTGTCCTCCCATTTTTTCTGTCGTTGTCCATATTTCTTACACTGAAAGGTTGACTTGACTTCGACGTATAAAAAGGTACCCGTCAGTGCTGCTCTCTGCATCTATATCCAGCTACTTCAAGTCCCACTCCATCTGTGTCATCATCATCACCACCACACCACTATTTTACTTACTTTACTCTCTGCATCCAACACAACAACAGCTAGTTCTCAAATAATGCATACATCATTCAACCTTCAATCTCAGTTCCTGAATCCTGACTGAGAGGTTTAAAATATATCAGCAGATAGACTACTAACTTCAGTTTAGTTATTATGACTGAAAACTACTTAAGAAAAAAAACATACATACAACATTTCCTTTCTTATCTTTTTTTTATTTACCTGCTGATGCTGGAGGTGCAGGAGGAGCCGGCTGCAGCAGAAGAAATCATTTTTTTCATGATGAAATGAAGAAAGAAAGATGAATCATGAATGATGTTTCTCACACCAGGAAGAACCAAGTCAGAGTCAGACTCACACTCACTCAGTACAGTAGCAAAAGCCAAAAGTGCCAAGCCCAACTCTGCCAAGTAGTATGCTGTTGTAAATGCAAGCCTTAGTGTTAGCCAACTTATTTTTTTATTAAATAAAAAATAAAAATACTGTCTCTTCTTCTCTGATTCCGCATTTCCTTCTGTCTACTCTGCCATACTATCAGCTGCACGGTCTGCTCTGCACACTGGTCCGCACGCCTGCTTCAAATCTCAATGCTGCTGGTGCTGCTGGACTCTCACTGGTGCTTGCTCAATCAGTCAGATGCTCTAAGGCAGCCCAGGCTTCTCTGTTCTTCTTGAACTTCCGTGTTGTTCCTTCTTCTTCTTCTGTGTTCGTCTGACTGAATTTGCCAGCCCGCCGCTCTCTCTTTATAGGCTATAACACTGGCATAGTCAGCAGAGCACGAGCACTGCTGCTGCTAAAATGTAAACAAAGTACTAAATTACTTCGACTTGTTTATTTACATTTTAGCATCAGCAGCAATGCACGTGCAGCTCGTCTCGTCACTCAAGATTCAAGAATAATTTAACACACATCTCGCATGCACTGTGCACCTGCAAGTCTGCAACCTGCTGTAAAACTTTTAAGTTAAGATCTGAAGAGAAGAGTGTCATATTATTAGTAACAACAAATACAACAACATTTGTAAATGTGTAAACCAGACCCCCAGGCACCACCAGGCATCTGGCAAGCAGTCACAAGCGAATCATGGACAGGACAGTCACAGTACGCATAGCACGGCAGTCAGACATGTTTTGTTGTTAACTTGTGCATGATTATACTAGTAGTTCTTTTTCTTTGTTCCTAATTCTTGTCATCCCCATACCATGCCATGCCATCCCATCCATCCTCCCCTCCCTCCCCAACCTAATGCTCGGAGCCACTGCACTGTCAACTCAATTGGAGTCTGGAGAGCCCTTTATAGTATGTGCTGCAGCTGCTCACTTCAGTCATGTCATGTGTTTGTGTATCTATCCACTTCCCACAGCATGACAGGCACTGACAGCTCCTCCTGCCTGCCTGCCAGCCTGACTGAGCCCAGTACATTAGTTCATTGCCACTACCTTCCTTGCCTTTTAAAAGTTGACTCGAGTTAACTCAAGACTCAAGTCCTCTAAATTAAATCCTGATTCCTGGCTAATGCCTTGGGCTCATCATGGGACAGGTGTGGGTCTCTCGAGTGTGAGAGTCAGTCGGTAACTCATAATGTATGACTGTTGTGAAGTGAACTTGTGAGCACTGAGTGAGTGTGAAATTTGGGAAAGACAGAGAGTGACAGTCCAGAGTGTGTAAAAGTATGAATGTAAGACAGACAGTCTCTCGTCACACTAATATAAATATACAAAATAATATGCAAAAAAAAAAAAAAAAGCATTTTCTTTTTTGGTTTACATTGCCTGCAGGGGATGAGGGCAGGGAGGGGGATTGGAATGGGTGTACATGTTTATATGATTGATGTGATGTTCGTACGATAATGTAATTATTTGACTGAATGTTGATGATGATTGGTGTTGACTTAACTTGACTTGTGTGTTTGTTAGTGTGTGATTCATTTGTTGTGTGTGCACTCACTGTCTGTGTCTGTGTGTGTGACTGTGATGTCTGAGTGAGTTTGACACAGTAAGTAGATGATGATCATGATTCATGATGACAGCAGTTGCAGTAGCAGCACGCAGCACTAGCAGTAGCGGCCCAGCCTCCTCCTCACTCTTCAGTCCTCCTCAACTGAATTCCGACAGGCTGCTCACATAGCTGATGTCACCGGGCATGCCTCCGCGTGATGACGTCATTCGCAAAAAGACGAAAAATAAAAAATTAAATGAAAAAAGCCTGGAAAATCGGAAATTAAGGGTGCCACTTGGAAATCGTGGCACCCCATTATTTAGACCCCAAAATTCGGTAAAAACCGAGTAATTCGGGATGGATGGGAGGTATGCTTACCTTATCCACTTCTTCACTGCAGAACTTTCCTCTATCGCTTTCTCTTTCCTCCCTACTCACCTAAGGTACCTGAAGACCCCCTGCCTGCACTCTTATAGTCTCCTTCTCTCCATGCTTCCTTCTAGAACGATAATAGGAACATCTCTGTCATACTAAGGCATCGCTCAATTCCCCCTCAGTGTCTCTAATAATATAATTTCTGAGATCTCTTTGAATACCTTACTAGAATTGTCTTAGGTCTCATTTACCACATACTAATCTCTGCAGCAAATAATATGACTATTGCATTTTTCCTCACATATTCCCTTCAACTCGTGTTATTTTCATTTCACGCTGCTATGAAACATCCTGGATGTTCGATGTGTTTCTCATTACATCATTCTTTCATTCTTATGTATGTTTGTACTGTAACATGATATTTTGTCATTTAAAATACCCTGCACTTGCTATTTTTTAATGATTGAAACTGTCTGCATTTGCAGTTGTTGTAATGTAACATGATATGCTGTAATTTAAAGTATTTGTATTTGATTTTTGAAATATTATAATTGTGGAGCTTTTCTCCCTGGGCCTCCACTGAAAATGGGCACTTTCTGGCCCATTTGGGCTTTCTGGGTAAACAAATGTCAAATACATAAATAAATAAATGCGGTGATTTTATATATATTTATAATATATGTATACACACACACACATGTGCATACACACACACACACATATATATATATATATATATATATATATATATATATATAGAGAGAGAGAGAGAGGGATTTATCAATTACCATCAGTATGATTGAACAGAGGACAGTCCTGCGAACAACTGGGCAGTACAGAAACATAGACTAAATGAATGTTTACAGTCCCAAAATACAATGGGATTTCTGTATTGGTTTCTGTATTGATCAGAATATGTGCAGAAACATGCACATGTATGTGAGTCATTACATATGTGCACCAATTGTGAAAATATGAACATGTATGCGAACACAAACTTGCATGCTGTAATATAACAGAAGGACAAAGAAGGTGTTCTGGAAGGTTGCTACATAAAGCAGAGATTCCATGGTGTATACACAAAAGATACAGAGGTCGTCCATACAGTGTGTGATGGAGGCCTGCTCATATATAGCAGCCATAGTAATATGATAGAATATGGCACCATCATGACCAATTCAAGCCAATATGCCAGTGTGACAGCATGATACAACAGTGTTATACAGAGTACTGGGGCAAGGACATGTCATGTTGGTGAACAGATATGACACAGCAGCCCACAACACTTACCCATCTCACTATGTTATGTCTGAACTATGGGGAAATGTTTGTGAGTTGCTGTTGTCCCATGCACATATACAGTGGAACTTTTGTGTCTGTAGCAGCATGTTAACTGCAAAATTCATAAGTGCAACATACAGGACCATAGTGTTTTAGACATAACAGGATTGTGCTGCACTGCATGCATAGGAGTGCAGGCATGCACACAGATGTAAGGAGTAGCACACCTGCCCACATAGAGCAATATATGCACCAAGTACAGAAATTCATGAACATCTACATGGGTACTGCATGTTTAATGTGGTAATGTGTGTCATGCTCCAGGTGCAACATAATGAAAAATGTCACATGACATCTGTATTCTACGGTCAGACGTGTATCACATAAGCATGGTAGCAATATGCTATTCATGCCCAATTGTCCCTAGATATTACAATTGGTTATACTGCAAACACCATGGTAGCATCAGTACATAACTGGATCACACAGACAATACTTATAGTCTTGAGGGGTTACTCTGACAGGGCTGAATCCTCATTAGATCTCTCATCTGAATCTGAAAGATATTAGCCATACCCTCCCTGGTCTGATCCCAAAAATCACCTCTCTGTGGTGTTGGTCAACTTCTCTATTGGGTGCAGCAGGAATGACAGCATGGGCACGTCCATCCATGTCTTTGTCTTCATCATCGGATCCATCACTGTCATCATATTTGGACTTCAAGTACTCATGCAGTGGTCTCACATGTTCTTGTCTGCAGCATGTGATAGGAGAATGGCTACAGGTCCCAAGTTCTGCCATAGTGAAATACATAAAAAGATAGAAAGTACATAATACACATTCCAGCAACTATAGGAGTACATAGCACACCCAGTGTGACACAATCCACATGTGGAAAACCTTCAGTATGACACAGTATAGTGAGTTATGCCCATAGGCAACTTTACCAACATATGTAATGTAAGGCATGAATCCAAAACATAACGAGGAGAACAACTTGTCTAACAGTCCCTACATTCCTGTGCAAAACATGGCTGTCATTAAACACAAATGGATGTGAAGATAAAGAATGTTACAGACAGTATTTAGCATGCCATTATCATGACCCCTGCATGTAAGACATAAGCTCTAACATGATACATTACAGTTGTCATTAAAACCTACTTCTTAGATGATGTGGCCTAGGAAAAGCATGTATAATGTGTATAACAAAAACAAGTGAGGCTAGCGGATGGACAGTTGTACATGACACATTCCCAGTGTTCTATTACAAGTATGTATGGATAATATCAATGGAGGACTGTGTCTGGGACACTATATCCACCACAGAATGTCAACTGGTTAGGTCAGTGCATGACATATCATGCAATACACAGCATATCTGTGGAAATCCTACCATTACCTGACCAATTAGGAACCAGCCATCATTATGCATGACAAACAGCCAGCACACATATATATCATGATATCTCAAGATAGGCCTGCCTTGACACTGTGACATGCAATATTAACCTGTATCAACATTCTAAAACGAGTGCTATACCATAAGACCACAGCAAACCTAACAACTGTAGCCTATAGTGAGTCACACTTGATGTATGCCTTCTTACATTGTCAAGCAGACTGTCTGACAGAATATCGTTACTCTCATGTTTTATATGTTGTATGTGTGCCTCACACATTTATGTTGAGGTGACAATATGTGAATAACTCACAATTGTAACCCAGGTGTCTATGCGATTAATGAGTCATGTTAACAGCTCCCAAATTACCTATGTGCATTACGAAGCTTTAGTAAGAGAAACAATCAGTGGGGAACATAAAAGATATATACAAATGTGATGTGCAATGCAACATGGTCACTGGCTGACACAACAACATCAAACAGTTGGAATGCAATCATTTAATGTATCACTGCACTACATACATTTGTAGGAAGCATATGCATGTAATGAGAAAATGCAAATACTCTGATGATCAGTGTGGGTTATATAATAGGCGAATATAAGTGAAGAACATGAGTGGCTTTGTGCACAACAATTCCTGAACACAGAATAAAATGTGTTTTAAACAAAGCATCATCAGCCTTGTAGGCAGAAGCACTAGCTATGTTGAACTGACGTACACACCAGACATAGTCTGCCAACAGCAGTCCAAATCAACCACCAAGAACAAAAAACTGATGTGCAAAACAAGACAAAATGGCTCAGGAAAAATGCCAGCGTCCACAAACAAGTATTTAATAAAATCAATGTCCTTTAAAAACCAATGTTGTGATGGAAAAAAATCCAAAATAAGCCAAAAAACAAGAATCAACAAATCCAAGTGTAAAGCGCTTTTCATCTGTTAATATAAACAGACTTCGTCAGACAAATGCACTCTGTAAGTCAAAGGGAATTTAAATGCAGCACAAGTAGTCACATGACAGATGTTACTTAAAGTTAACTCTTTCAGAGTCAGAGCAGTGCTGACTTGCTTTTCACCTTTTAAAGAGAAAGACAATGTGCAAAAATCAAGAAAACCTAACAAGTAATTTGAGTTAAACACAGTGGTTCCATGTGTTTCATGCATTGCATTCTAGTTATTTTACACTCTACTTCTCAAAAGCGAGAAGTGTATATGTGTATTACTACAAACCAGGATGTTATATCAACGAGCATTAACATATATAAACATATAAATGCTAATGGTGAATGTGTTGTCAGTGCCTGTATGTGAAGTACTGAACAGGGCTACAGTTATGTCCCAGATGTATAATAAGTCTAATTATTAAAAGGTTGCCCATACGTGTAACGCTATCGCACTACATCCCCCCCAAACAACAACAATGTATTAAACCGTATGTACGGTGTGTGTTTAATAACTTGTCCTGTCAGAACAGGGTAAGACACTTATTAAAACAATGTCATTAAATACTAAACAAACTACCTTAAAATGTACTAGAACACAACAAGTGATAGACACCTATCTTCTGGTTGGCTAAATGCAAAATATGCGTTGTTTATATTAACAGACGAAAAGCGCTTTACACTTGGATTTGTTGATTCTTGTTTTTTGGCTTATTTTGGATTTTGTTCCATCACAACATTGGTTTTTAAAGGACATTGATTTTATTAAACACTTGTTTGTGGACGCTGGCATTTTTCCTGAGCCGTTTGTCTTGTTTTAACAGCAGTCCAAATGCTGAGACAACAGACACCCACTGAGTATGAGACCAGGTAGGTAGTAAGCACCACCACCTAATATACAAACAGCAGCAAAAGGTACAACTAACTTATAAGTGGAAAAAAGCACTGTTTCCATTATATTTCATACTCTGACATTGGCTAGGTTATAGTCTGGTTTGGTGTCTAACTGGCTGCCTTCTAGGGCACATTGCCATATCGTTCTGTATAGCTGACAGTACCACAGTCTGCTGTATTTCATTCAGTGGTGGATGCATTCTGCTTTTATTTTTCAGAAATAAGACACATTCCCAGATTTCTGTCAGAGATAGCTTCCTTACGTTTGGTCACAATATAGCATTCGCTGAGCGTTTTGGAAATGTAGCCAGTGAAGCGCGTTGTCACATTTAAATTGCAGTGCGTTGCATTGGGCATGCATGTTGTGTTTTGGACTCCAACTGGCATGCTCAGAGTGTGTAATTATTCTACACTGAACAGATGATTACTCAGACCTATTTCAGCATGTCTACTGTAATTACATCCACATCTGGGGCATTGAAGTCTTCCTTTGGCATGCTGCTCTGTCTGCAACCTTGTTTTAGAATCCACCTGATTGATTTTTAGATTGCAACAAGAATAAAACAATTTCATAAAAATTAAAAGTGAATACAGATGTGAAGTGTTTAAATGCATAAATATGAATATGATATCATATGGATAGTCTGATAAAATGTGATACTGATGAATGGGATGAAGTGCTGCTTGCGGCAATAGGGGTGGTGTGAGAAAATGTGTGAGAATTTGTTATATAACAAGAAAACCAAAGAGGCTGACATAGCTGAAATAAGAAGTTGGTTGTAGAAGAAAGGGTGAGGGATAGAGGGTAAAATTAAATTAAGAAAAAAAAATAATGAAAGAAATAGAACTGTTTAGTTAAGTACTTTTCAACTGATAACTTGTAAATATTTATTTATTTATTTTACATTTGTTTACTGGGAGTATCCAACTGAGCTGATAGCCATTTTAAGTGGCGGCCCGGGGCGAAAAGTTCCAAAACAATAATATAATATAATAGAGATGAAAAAATTGACTAACATAAATAATACTAAATAGATCTGGAGAAGTGTAAGCTAACAAAACAACATGATTCAGCTGCAGGATAGTATTAATAATGTTATTATAGGATATCCTGGATGCACTCCTGTGCATTCAGCACATCAGGCAATGAGTACCTTTCAGCACTTGTTGTTTATGTAGCAGGTACTAGTTTTAGGTTGCTAGCCCGATGCCCAATCCTCCTCAAAGGGTGCACCACACACTCAGGCCAATTTAGAGTGTCCAGTCCACCTACTGCATGTGTTTGAAATGAAACCAGAGCCTCTAGAGAAAACTTACACAAACACAGGGAGGACATGCAGATTCACCTCAGCTGAGAATCAAACCAGAGAATGTTTTGCAAGATCAACAGCAAGGCAACAGCGCTAATCACTACACCACTGTGCCATCATCCTATTATAAGATATAATATAATATAATATAATATAATATAATATAATATAATATAATATTATTTTATTTTATTATAGGATTGTATTAATCATTTATTATATTTTATATTTATTATAGGTCAGTATTAATAATTTTATTATAGAATATAATAAAATGTAATATAATAAATAATAAGTATAATATAATGTTATTTTTTTGCAGGATAATATTCAAAATGCTAGATGAATGCAAAAAAAAAGAAAAACAAGTGTGTAAATAATTCATTAAAAGTTTGTTTTATATGACATAAAATGAAATTAAATATTAAGAATGCAACTCTGCTCTTTGTAGCAGCTAGAGGGCACCAGAGTGCTCCTACAGCAGCAAGGAAGAGGTGTAGGACAAGCAGCAGCATGGAGGAGGAGAGCAATGTGCAGCATGGAAGAGGAGAGCAAAGCGCAGCATGGAGGAGGAGAGCAACGCGCAGCATGGAGGAGGAGAGCAACGCGCAGCATGGAGGAGGAGAGCAACACGCAGCATGGAGGAGGAGAGCAACGTGCAGCATGGAAGAGGAGAGCAACGAGCAGCATGGAGGAGGAGAGCAATGCGCAGCATGGAGGAGGAGAGCAACGTGCAGCATGGAGGAGGAGAGCAACGTGCAGCATGGAGGAGGAGAGCAACGCGCAGCATGGAGGAGGAGAGCAACATGCAGCATGGAGGAGGAGAGCAACGCGCAGCATGGAAGAGGAGAGCAACGAGCAGCATGGAGGAGGAGAGCAATGCACAGCATGGAGGAGGAGAGCAACGTGCAGCATGGAGGAGGAGAGCAACGCGCAGCATGGAGGAGGAGAGCAACGCGCAGCATGGAGGAGGAGAGCAATGAGCAGCATGGAGGAGGAGAGCAATGCGCAGCATGGAGGAGGAGAGCAACGTGCAGCATGGAGGAGGAGAGCAACACGCAGCATGGAGGAGGAGAGCAACGTGCAGCATGGAGGAGGAGGAGAGCAACGCGCAGCATGGAGGAGGAGAGCAATGAGCAGCATGGAGGAGAAGAGCAATACGCAGCATGAAGGAGGAGAGCAACGAGCAGCATGGAGGAGGAGAGCAACGTGCAGTATGGAGGAGGAGAGCAACGCACAGCATGGAGGAGGAGAGCAACGTGCAGCATGGAGGAGGAGAGCAACGCGCAGCATGGAGGAGGAGAGCAATGCGCAGCATGGAGGAGGAGAGCAATGCACAGCATGGAGGAGGAGAGCAACGCGCAGCATGGAGGAGGAGAGCAAAGCCATGGAGAGTTTGGAGGTGGAAAGTGAACATTTGAAGAAAATGTTTGTTATGGAGTATCAGAATGTAAAGAAAGATTTCTGTATGTTGGATGTTACAAATGAGCAGCATTGAGCTGTCTCCATGGAGGATAAGGTAAATGAGCCCACTGAAGTGATGCAGATAACTGAACTGGCATCAGGAAGCTGTGCAGATGACTTTTTGCTGCAAATGCTACAGCAAGATGATGTAGGTGGTAGTTCTGCTGTTTCATGGGGTGAGATGGCAGATAAGATTTACAGAAATGCTGAGGGTGGTAACTTGGAGAAGGAACTAGGTGATGTGGCAGCAGAAAGTGCAGCAGCTAAAACTAATGTAGCACTAACGGAGGAGTCTTTTTGTGGCAGCAGAGAATGCAGTAGGTAAAACTTATACAGCAATGACAGAAAGAAGGAGAGAGCAAAATACTGTAAGTAGCACTGTTTTTAAAAAGAAGGAAAGTCCATCTGTGACAGTATGAAAAAAATGAGACTGTAACAGATATTATGTGTGGGACAATTTGTTCTAAGGTTTACAGCTCACAAAATTTGGTATTTTATAAATATAGGGACAGAGACTTTTTGTGGAACTGATGATGACATTTTTGGAACTGTGTAACAAAATTAAAGCCATTTATCCATGGAACATTTATTTGTTTTTTTGCTAGTAACTTAAATGTTAAAAATGTTACTTTACACTTTAGAACTGATGAGCTAGAAGAAGATGTTAAAAATGCATGCAGAGATTGTGTGAAACTCACAATAACATTGGGAAGGTTAGTGATGAGATAAATTTATAGAATGGAAGTGGAGGTTGGAAGCTACTTTGAAATTTGAAAAAAAAACAGTGAAACTCTTGCCAAGTGTTATTTTTGTGGCTGGTCATAGATGGACATTAAGATATGCTGGCCAGCGTAACTTAGGTTTCTTTTGTGGGGGCTTTTCTCATTTAATTAATGATTATGGCAATATACAAAGTAACCAGTGTGGAGGCAAAGGTCATACAGACAGAATGTGTGTGGTTAAATACGTTTTTGATGGACTGTCAAAAGCAAAACAAGGAAATAATGAAAAAGGAGAACAGGAAGAAAACGAATAAGGATTGGAACAAGAGGCTGAGGGACAGGTTAGATTAGGAGAAGACAAAACTGTAGAAGAAGAAATATGGGGGAAAAAAGGAGAGAATTTGTATGCAGGAAGAGAGGGTAGGAGAAGGGGTTGACGCTAAGAATTTTTTTGAAGTTCTAGCCAGTGAATACATCTGATTCTGAGGATCAGTGATTATTTAAGCAATAACCCACACCTGGGTGTGGGTAATGCTGGATTTACCCACGGTTGGTGTGGTTTGGTCATGAGGGTGAAGTCTGAGTGGCCAAACAAAGACAACCATGAGCAGACCTCCCAACCGTCCCGAATTACTCATTTTTTTCTGAGTTTTGGGGTCCAAATGAAGGGGTGCCACGATTCCCGAGTGGCACCCCTTCAATTCCGATTTCTTTGCTTTTGTTTTTTTTATTTTCGCGCTGTCGGAGCTGACGTCATCACGTGCGTGATGACGTTGGCTCCGTCAGCACTACCAGCCAGTCGGAATTGAGCTCAAGGAGCTCACGTCATCATTTCCGGCTGGGTGTGAGCAGGCGGGAAGTGGCTTGCCGAGAATTTGAAAGAAGAGCACTACCAGCCATTCGGTTATAAGGGAAGAATGTTGGATTTAAATGTACTGCCATTTCGGACAGAAACGTGAGGGAAGAATGCTGTCTTCAAATCTGTTGCCGAGTCGCCGACTTTTGCTCTAGGTAAGGGTGTGTGTGCCACCGTAGTGAGATAGAGTAACTCAGATTCAGACAGTGTTACTTAAAATTTAACAATCAGCAGCGCAGCAGCAGAGTTAATTAGAAATTTAGAGTTGAATAGTCGGCAGCAGCAGAGTTTCCCCATGCTCCCAGGTAAGGGACGATTAAGAACAGAGTTTGTTGGTTGTGCTGTAAAATGGAAAGCAGGATCATTCATTTAAAGTCCATTGTGCTTTGTTTTATTCTAATTCAATGAGGTCGTTCATTTAAGTCCATTGTGCTGTGAATTCAGGTCCATTCAATGTCTGTTGTGCCACTGCCGGATTCAGTGTGTGCAGGTTCATTTGAAGTCCATTGCGCTGAGTTTAATGCTAATTCAGTGAGGCTCGTTTTCAAAGTCCATTGTGCTGTTTTCATTTAATTCAATGCTGCTACATTCTAAGTAAAAGTTTGTATTTAATTCAATGAGGTCCATTTTCAAAGTCCGTTGTGCTATAAAAGAAAGTCCGTTGTGCTGTGTTTAATTCAATGAGGTCCATTTTCAAAGTCTGTTGTGCTGATTCAAATCAATGCTGCTGCTTCTGTAATGAAAAGTCCATTGTGTTGTGTTTTAATTCAGTGCTGCTGCTGACATTATTATTCTTCTGTTGTGCTGTGTTCAGTTCTAATTCAATGAGATTCATTCAAAGTCCGCTGTGCCAGGTTCAGTGTTTGCAGGACAGGTTAATTCAAAGTCCATTGTGCCAGGTTCAGTGTGTGCAGGACAGGTTCATTCAAACCATTTTCAAAGTCTGGTGTGTGTGTGTGTGTGTGTGTGTGTGTGTGTGTGTGTGTGTGTGTGTGTGTGTGTGTGTGTGTGTATAAGGTTACCTAGGCTCAAACGTTGTACCTTGCCTACAGGTGACAACAGCCTAAATTCTCTACCCACACCACCACTGTCCAAAGTTTCACAGAGTATCTGGAATGTTTGCCTCATACATTGGTGTGTGTTTCTCTTAAAATTTGTGTTTTTTTTGTCAGATCATTAACAACTGAATTTATTAAATAATTATAGCCATTTAAGTTCGTCTTCCTATGTTTCAGGAAACTCATGGTAACACCAAAACATTTTATTCTAGCAATTTTCTAAGATTATACAAGCAATGTTATTTTATTCTAGCAATTTTCTAAGACTATACAAGCGATGTTTAAAATGTGCCCCACTCCCTGGGTTTGGGCTTTTGTCTCCTCCCCCTTTTTCCAGATTTCTTATGCTGCAAACCTCTTCAGGGGAAGAGAAGTTTAGGGCTGTTTGTGTTAACTCTGTTTGGATTCTTAGTAGCATAACCGGTAGTATACTTGCATTTGATGAAGATGACTGTGGGTTCTACTCCTACAGTATGTAAATGGATTACGGGACTGTATTTTGGTTTTCTGTTCTTCAGTTTGCATTTGAAAGTTGGTATCCCACAATTCCATCGGAGTGGGTGGGGGTTACATAATGTATGCAAATGTTATGTTAATCAGCGTACAGATTTGTACCTATTTTTCATGGGCCTTTGTCCAGATTTTTGATATTTCCAGGTTGAGAGGTATGACCATGAGTAAATTCAGCATTACCCACACTCAGAAGTGGGTTATTGCTATTATACAATGACATTATTTAAGAAAATAAATACTTACTTTTCTTAAATAATGGCGTTGTATAATGCCTCCTTGCTGCCCTTCTGCAGCTGTCCAGTATTCTGCGGCAGTTCTGATGTACTGCGCATGCGTATGGTTACGCAGTACATCAGAACTGTGTGTGTGGAAGCAACAGAGAAAGGAAGATCTCCGTTGCTTTTAAAAACTTGTCTTGCTATGTTAAAAGAGTTTAACATAGTGAGATATCTTTAAAAAAAGCAACGGAGAAAGGAAGATCTCCACTGCTTTTATTTTAAGATATCTCACTATGTTAAACTCATTTAACATAGCGAAATAAAAGCAACAGAGCTCTTCTGTTCTCCGTTGCTGTCAAAAAAAAAAAAGACATATTAATGGAAAATGTCCAGGTGACTAGACCTTTTTCCATTAGTATAAGTCTTTGATTTACAATGCGCACGCAGACCAATCAGCATGCACGTTTTGGAATATTAATGGGGGGTCGTTGTATAATTGTACATAAACCCTGGTAAAAATAATAATTAAAAATATTTCCCTTAATCTTAAAAAGAAGGAAAAGCAACAATTTTAGAATAAAATGTGAGCAGTATTACGAACACTATAAGAAGGTTAGTGGTACTGGAATGTGAATGCTGTTATGTTAAAGGATGTGAGATTCCTGCCAAGTGAAAAACGAGTGCAAACAGATTGTGGGATGGAAATATAATATGAAACATAGGAAGTGAAAATTGTTCTGGAATGGCTGTGTTGTGTAAAAAACATTGAAAATACTGGATGCAGTGTTGGTAAGGAAGGGGAAGTTAACTTTGTGGATGTGAGATGGAAAGAACATGGTTATTGAAGTAAACCAGTGTATGCATATAGAACTAACAAGAAAAGAGAGGCTCTGGGGCAGATTCCAAAAGACCATTGCAGACAGAGCAGCATGTCAAAAGAAGACTTCAGCACAACAGCAGCAGACATGATTTCAAGAGATATGCAGCAAGCAGTCCAAGTATTTAACTATCCAGTGTAGGATAATTTCAGATTATATGCACACCTGTTAGATTCCAAAACACATGATGCATGCCTAATGTAACTTAAATTTGATAAACTGCAATACCAACTCTTTTCCAAAATTCTTATCAAATGTCACACTACAATGTAAGGAACAGAAGCTATCCCCATGGAATCCTATGGAACCATAACAATAACAAAATAAAAAAAAAATTCTACCTGCAGTGAATAAACTGCAACAGGCTACAGTACTACAGGTTGTGGAGGAATATCTGGCTGTGCATCTTAGAAGGCAGCCAGCTAGACAGAGAGCAAGGCTGCAACTATGTCAACTGTCAGATCAAGAAATCATTGACAGGTAATGTTTAGACAGACAGCTGGTGTAGGCTGTGTGCAACATGGGTGCACCGCACGTATCACTTTGGACATTGTGAGGAAACCCCATCCCTCTTGAAACAAAGGAGTGTCTGTGCTTAAGTGTACTGGCATCTGGGACATTCCAAAGACATGTGGGGATGCTGTAGGAGTGTCAGAGATAGCTGCCTGTCATATCCTGTCAGAATTCCTGGCAGCAATGTGCAACAAGGTAGATAAATACATATACCTTCCATCTACCCCATGGAGTGGAGAACTGTTATGCACCAGTTCTATAGCCTTGTGAACATCCCACAGGTACTTGGTGCAACAGATTGCACCCACATCCATATTAAGACCACCATGCCTCCAGAAACAGACAGATACATTGACAGAAAAAGGTGGGCATCCTTGAACTTCCAGGTTCTGTGTGCATCAGACAGCAACATAACAAACATCATGGCAACATACCCTGGAAGCACACCTCTCAACTGCCCAGCTTTTCACAGGATATCCAGATTTTTGCCTTATCTTTTCGGTCTACTGCTCATGAAATTTGTGGTTTTCTGTCAAATCACTGGGATTATTGAAGTCAGTAAATAATGACATACATTTAAGTTTCAGACTTAAAATCCTTCAGTAAATCTATGTTAACACCAACAATGGTACTCTAGCAACTTTCTAAGTTTCTAAGAGCAATATTTAAAATCTGTCCCCAATTTTTGGGCCTTTGGCCTCCCATCTTGCCAGGCTTTGTCCAGATTTCTTATGCTATGAGGTTGAGATGTATGACTGGAAGTTTCCATGATGCTACCATTTGGAGGGAAAGTGGACTGAGGGCTGCAATCCAGCAAGGTGAAATACCTGAGGGACTACTACTTGGTAAGTACAGGAATGCAGATAAGATGTAAGCTAAGGACATCCCTGCCATCATTATCCATGATGATGGCAACATATGTGTCCACTCCCAACAACAGGTGATTGTGGTTATTCACTTGAGCCATGGCTAATGACCCTGTACAGAGAACAGTCAAACCCTGCAGGGGAAGCCTACAGCAGAGTGAATGCAGCAACACAAAATACCGTTGAGCTTATCTTTGGCATACTGAAAGTTAGGTTCAGGTCTAAGGGCACATCTGGGGGTGCACTACAATACACACCTGAAAAGGCAGTACAGATGATTGCTGTGTGCACCATGGTATACAAAATGCTAACAGCAGTATATAGCAGTCTTCCAACTACAGGTGTGGGTGAACTACCCCAAGAACCCTAGATGTCTGAAGATGACATTCCACAGCTATCAGAGTAGGAATAGGAGGAGACAGGGGGCAGAAGACACAGGCATGAGCAACAGAGGATGTGACCACAAGTCCAGGCCCGGGCCACAAAACAGCACCTAATGTATACCTTTGTGTCATGACAAGCCACACATACAGAAGTACACAGATTAAACATTGATGTTCAGGTATTGCCCCACCTCAGCAGCACATATTCTATCTAATGGCAGTTACCCAGCATCAGAAATAACATAAATATAACATATAACAGTGTGAAAATATACAAATATATCACAACATGGATCATCAACTCAGGCCACAAGTGACATAGTTATGCATCCAGACTCACAGTGTTGTATGTGTGTATGGCAGACAAGAAGGTGCATACCTTTGTGAAACACATTCCTATCTGTCCACTATCAATATATGCAAACAGGAAACAACTCAGTACATAATACAGAACTGATGTCAACATCACATGCAGTATATATCAATTTAAAGTATGGATAAAGTGTAATACACTAATTGAAGCCACCTATGGTTTGAAAAAAAATGCTATAGACTCCCGCAGCATCAGACTTCACAACAAATACTGAGATGACATTGTCAGTGGTCTGCACAGCAATCATCATAACTGGGGGGGGTAGTGAGACAGTGAAATGGATACTACAGGACACAGTGAATCAACTGTCACTGTTACTCTAATGCATTCTAGGGTGCTCACACTGATGGCTCACACCATGGTCCAGTCTGCCCCTACCACGTATAGGAACAATTGGTCCAGGTTGCTCCAAAGTGGAGACTGATGGGGCGATGCCAGCATGTGGAGACAACTGTGGGAAGGAGCATGAATGTGAGTTGACCGTCTGGTCATGAATGCTAGGCACACATTGGATGGGCCAGCAACAGGAGTGTGGGCATGTTGCAGCACAGACAAGTCAGCCTGCTGACAGGGGACTTGCCTGTCACATGTGGCACTTGGTTAAGCACAATCAGGCCATGCAGATCCCTGCGTATGATATGGTACTGCTGTAGTGCTGCAATAGCCAGGGATTCAACAGTCCATGCCACGTATAACATGATCCATGGCATGGACAAGCACAAGGATGTCAGATCCATAATGTCTGTGGGAATGTTCATTTGCTTGTTGGAGTAGACAGGACCTTCTGACACATGCCAGTGTACACCAGCTACACACCTATGTCTACTGAGATGGGCAGTATCAACGTGTTTTGGAGAAGTGTCAACATCGTCACACCAGCTACACACCTATGTCTACTGAGATGGGCAGTATCAACGTGTTTTGGGGAAGTGTCAACATCGTCACACCAGCTACACACCTATGTCTACTGAGATGGGCAGTATCAACGTGTTTTGGGGAAGTGTCAACATCGTCACACCAGCTACACACCTATGTCTACTGAGATGGGCAGTATCAACGTGTTTTGGGGAAGTGTCAACATCGTCACACCAGCTACACACCTATGTCTACTGAGATGGGCAGTATCAACGTGTTTTGGGGAAGTGTCAACATCGTCACACCAGCTACACACCTATGTCTACTGAGATGGGCAGTATCAACGTGTTTTGGGGAAGTGTCAACATCATCAGCAGACTCAACATGGGACTGTGGTCTACACTCCACATCCTGTTTGTCATCTGATGTTCCCTCTTTGTCAGAATGGCTAGACAAACTTTTCCTCCACATCTGAGGCTATAGTTTCATGCACATCACTATCACCATCTGGGCCTGGCTGTATCACCAAATCTGTGTCCTGTGTGCCAGGGGCTATGCTACCATACTTAGACACATGAGATCCCATATCAGGATCAGTGGATGGGCTAATGAAGGATAAAAGCACTGAATGTGCTAAAAGAAGAGACAGATGACACTGGTCAGGAAAATGTGCTTACATCACATACTGTATATCATTAATGACATATGCCACATATATCTTGCTACAGTGTTACAGATAATGACTTACCAGGAGGTCTTGTCCATGTATGGCCCATGGAAACTATATAACAGGGAGCTGATAGTTATGTTACATATGCTACGTGCATGACATATGTGAGGAATACAAGCCTAACACACACCTGACTTGTCCTTGTTGGAAGCCATTGCTGGAGGTCAGGGATGAAATGCAACTGTTGTAGGAAAACAAGGGCATAAAGACAGCATTCTTAATCACATCCTTGCCAGCATGTATCATTCCAACAGACCAAGAAGAAACTTCGCAGTCTGGAGGGTGTGATGTTCACTTCCTGAATTATGTTAAGCAGCTAGTTCATTAATAAAAATCAAACTGCAAAATAAGTGTTGCAAAATAATAAAACAGAAAATAGTAGAAAGTCCACAGTTTAGTTAAAAATGATAGGTATTCTACAGTTGAGTTAAAATGAACTATCCCTAATTGAAATATTTTATCATTCCAACAGAGGTAAAACATACAGCAGGTAATATAAACACATACCAGGTGTTTGTAGCTGTGATGTTAATGGAGGCTATCCTTTGCAGAGGTAGAAGGACACTATTAATGGGAGAAACAACAAGAGTAACAGTAATGACAGGTATGAAAGAGAGGTAGTAGCATAGCAATGATATCGTCCTGATGAGGTGAGTTTGTCTGGCATAATGCACATCCTGCAATACAGACAATGCAAACGCAGTCATGTATGCAGGCACCGACATAGTCATATGATGATATACATATAATACAGTAACAGGGTATGGTAATAATCATTTCATGTACAGTGCACCTGGTGACCCGATGTCCCTTTGTAGAAAAACAGCAACATTAATTCCATACAACAGAGGTCTGCTACATTGCTGCATCCTACCAACATGATGGGGAAACATATTTGGTCTGTCTGTAGGTGCACCTGCACAGCTCATGCCACCAGATGATGTACCTATGTGATGTCCCCACTCTGGGCCAGTAATCAAGGAGTCTGAATCCTCACCACTGACACTGGACAGGGACATTTGTTTGGAATACAAATGGCTACACTCAATATTTCCAGATGCAGACCTCTATGCATTAAGCACTGTTTCCCTTAAGAGCACACAGGGAACAGAGTCATCCCGGGGTCTAGATTTCTGAATATCTGTCTCTCTCCAGGTCTACAAAAAGACTCCGCACTGGCACAGCTTCAGAGTGAAGATCTCAGCCAAGTATCCAAGTCCTTCACTCTCTTTCTGTGAAACCAGTGCTTTGTGTCCCTGCTCCAAGTAGCACACACACACACACACACACACACACACACACACACACACACACACACACACACACACACACACACACACACACACACCTGGGAAAGGCTGGCACAGATTTACTAGCTATGCCCCCTTCTGCCCAGACTATAAGGTAGTGAGCACTGCCACCAGACACTACAAAGGCAGCTACCTAAGGCTCTTGCAAGAGTATCCAGTTATACTGATTGAGGTTAATATTAATACAAATAGTTATGTTGACCAAACAGCCAGACTTTAAGGTAAGGAGTGGCCAGAGTTATCACCAAATAAATATATGCAAGTACTCTCAAAGCTTAAATATTTTCTAAAAAGGACAAGCCACAATGAAAAGTTCAAATATATTTAATAATAAATAATAAAAGAACATAAAATACTAATTATCTATTTACAATAAACACTAGAGTTTCAGTGACAAGAAATATAAAAAATAATACTGCTGGAATGATCCACACAGTTACAGGAAAATACAACTATTCTCACTATATTTCCCTAACTGATGTAGAGAATTACTACCCCTGATCACTTATTAGCGCAAGGCAAGATGAAGTGAGGGAGTGGTCCTTGTTGTCAGATCCAAGACAGAATACAGAATACTGAAAGCAATCTTCTGCTAATATCTAAATATTAATTCTGGTTTACAGAATGATATCACACACATCTGGTAGTCTGACTTTGTTTCCTGCACTATCCCCCATCACTAGAAACTGCCATGGATTAGCACCTATGTGCTACAATACACACTAGACCTTTAGATAAGTTTTATTAAAGCATCTGGAACACATAAAACAATATAACCATTCCACACTTCCTACAGGAGCTATAAACTATTCTCTAGCACAGACACTGAATCTCTGGCTCCATTCAAAACTGTGGGATGACATCTTTATGGCTTAACCCATAAAGTAAATTATTTTCAGATATATTTTAAAGTTGGCTGGACTGAGATTAACCTCTTGTCTTCAAGGATCTCTGTTTAAACGGGTCTACTTGAGATGATCAAAATCTCAGTAGACCAACACATGAAACACCGAGCCAAAAAGCTCGACGTGTCAGATGACTGACATGTCAGAATGCCGACTTTCAAATGGTCAGCAGTCCAACTTGAGCAGAACAGGAATTCTGCTCTTGTTGACATTATAGTATGATCTCAGAGTTTGTTTATTTAAGTTATGGGGGATATGAGGGGTGCAGGTGGGGTGTAGCCCCCCTGCGAGAACATGAAATGTAAAGGTAAGTGTTTTAGATTTTTTATTTGTAGTGTATGTTTAGTTTTAGTGGTAAGGGTTTAGTTTAATGTAGATGGTGGGCAGGGTGTGAGTGAGGGGAACTAGGCAGTTTTATGTTGAGTGTTGTGTTTATTTCTTTTGAATGTTGTTTGTGTGTGTTGTTGTGTGTATGTTTTACAGAGATGTGTCGGGATTTTGACGTGTCATATTGTGTGTGTCGGGTATGTGCGGTGTCAGTGTTGTGCAATGTTGGTGTTGTCAGCTTGGTATTTTGCATGTCGGTTAGGTGGAATGTGAGGTAAGTGAAGCAAACCCATTAAAACATATACATTTAACAAGTTACAATGATGCATGTACATTTCTTTTCTTTTCTTTCCAGCAAGGAACACTGTTGACACATTTTAACACAAGTAGCTTTACAAATACATTTTCAACACAAGCATCTGTACAAATCAGTTTGATATACAAATGACATATAATTCTTTACAAAATTCCAGCTAGCTGTGCTGGCATTTGTTGCACATTCACTGCCCTATATCTCCTGGCATGTCTGGCAGTACCTCTGATCATCACAACCTGTATTTAACAATGTGTGGGAAATATCACTATGACAGTATGGGTTCACTTCACGATCTCAAAATACTGAAATCTCAAATTTCAGTATCTCGAGACTAAACTAGCGAAAGCCCAGTTCCACAAAAGACCACATAACCAAATCCAGAAATGTTGAATCAGTGGTTGTGGTGGCGAGCTGTGTTAATGGATAGCTGGAGATTCAGGTAAGGGTTTATATTTTAAGGGTTTTGGGTAGGGATTTTAGTGTATGTTAGTGTATTGGGAAGTTGTAGGCGTAGGTTAAGGTATGTAGGTAAGTGTGTGACTATGTAAGTGTTGAGAATGGTGGTGTTTGTACGTATGTGATGTGTGTTTTGTAGTGGTGGGTTTCGTGTCTTTGTCTTTTCAGTGTGACCTCAGAGTTAGTATATATATATATGTAGTGGGGGTGTGGGGGTGCAGGGGGTGCTTATATGTAGGGTAAGTTCATGTATTTGTGCTGTGTTTGTGTGTGTTTGGTTTGTCTGTTATAGGGTGGGGAATGTGTGGTGTAGGGTGTGTTTAAAAGTCGCGATTTTGAATTTCTCACTTTTGGGGTTTCGGTATTTTGATTTTCTACTTTATAGTCTCGAGATACTGAAATTCGATATTTCAGTATTTCGAGATTATAAAGTGAATCTGACAGTATACATCACTAGCATGACAGGAGGCTGAGGCAATAGCAGGTAATGGTCACATTAACATTATACGAAGACACTGACCTGTTGTGTCCTGCTGTTGTGCAGACATGGATTGTCCTGTGCAAATGAATGCAGACAGCATTCCACATGTTGGTTTCACTGTTATGTTTGTCCTGAAGTTGTATAGCTGCATGTCATTACATTTACGTTGGCCGTCATCATCCTGTGTGGACCCATGTGCACAATGCAATTCTGCTGCTGCAGCACAAAAATTACAATACGTGAATATGCATGCAACAAAAGTATGTACTGAATATGCATGCAACAACAGTATGTAATGAATATGCATGCAGCCGCAGTATGTAATGAATATGCATGCAACAGCAGTATGTACTGAGTTACTATATATATCTCAATGTTATGCAAAGTAACACATGCATGTGCAGCCTGGAACACCTGCTCCTATCCCACCCCAGGTATGTATTGCTCTCTACTTGCTGTATGCAGTGATGCAAGAAACTGTGTGATCTCATCAGCGATGTAAATGGTGAGCATCCCTAAACCTCTCATACCAGTGTACAAAAGATCATGTCAGAGCACTGTTGGTGACAGACTCCACTGGATCTATTGTGACTTCTCACAGCATTATTCATGTTTGTGATGTTGGTCCACACTTCAATCCTGCATAGTGTATTTCCTGCCAAACCTAGGAGTTTCTGTCCATGTTGGCATGGAGCATCTATTATAATTTTGTTTACCTTTGAGGAAAAATCTTCAACCCAAGTCTGTTTGCATCTGAAAGACAGTGATATGCACATGGTTAGATTGATGTGGGGGCCCACATATGAAGATGATTACGTCGACAGCTTATGCCAATTTAACCTCTCTGCAGTTTTGTGCAATTCCAAAATCTAGGAAATGCACCATGTTTCATATAGTACTGTAACATATAAAATCATATGAAATGAAAACAATGCATGAATGCATAACACATGAAACAACAACATAAGTGGTGATATCTTGATATCTGTAGAGGCTGTCTGTAGGATTGTAACCCTTACAGTGGATATCACAGCAGGGGAGTTCCAAACACAACAGCATTGTGCCACATGAGCTATACACTATGCATGTAGTTCTCATTAACATATTACATATAACATATGTGCAACATAGAAATGTGTGATGGTTGTAACTGTAATGCAGTTTGAGTCTAAATGGACAACCTGTGTGTAAAAAAAGCAGTCATAGTAACACAAAATGTTAAATGTAATGAGCTTACATCAACACAATCAGCACTGAGCAGTGAATGCCATCAACATTAGCAGAAAGTATTGGAAAATTATGAATTGAACAACTTACAGAAAGCATCAGAAAGCCTCTGTATCTGTAGGCAGGCCACAGACAGTATAAGAAGAATAATCATCATCATCAACACCCTTTATTCCATTTTCTCCATGAGGTCAGGGTGTTGTGTCAAATGTCGCCATCTCTCTCTATTCAATGCCACAATCCTGCCTTCTTCAACACTCATGCCTGACTGTTGCAGGTCTTCTCTCACACACAATCCATTTACCTCTTGGCTGGATGTCCTTGGTTCCTTATCCCTTCTTCCTGTCTGTCCCAAATCTTCTTTACTAGATTGTCTTCTGCTTTTCTGCACATCTGCCTGAACCACCTTAATCTGTTTTCTTTGACCTTTTTTGCAATTGGAACTACTTTGGCTTCTGCACTTATGTTTTCATTGCTTCATCTGTCCAACAGTGTGCATCCTACCACCCTTCTTAGGCTGTTTACCTCCATCAACTGTAGCTTTCTCAACTGTCTGCCTTTACTGCCCAGTCCCACTGGGAACCCCTCTGTAAGACCGAACATTGTTCGTACTTGAGTCATTGGGTCCTTGTATATAGCTTGTGCTAATTCTAGAGGATTGCCTGTATCAGGTTATATGGGATCTTGCAATACATTTTCTCCAAGCCTAGGAATGTCCATTTGGACTCTGTCCTTACCTCTAGCATCTTCTCAACCAACTGTCTCACTGCAAACATCGGATTGGTTGTGCTGTATCCTGATCTTAATCCAAACTGCTCATCTCCCTAACTTTCTACTACTCTGCATTTTCATTTATCACCCTTTCCAGAACTTTCATGCAGTTTGATATTGATACTGCTGTACTGCCCACGGTTGTGGACATGGGTCTACTTTACTTATCCAAAAAAACACATCGCCGATGCCGACATTCACTTCACCGAGATAAATACACCATCAAACCAGAAGATTGACATCCGGAACACCAACATTCCGACATGAAGTAAGTAACCACTTGGCCATCCTGTTGAACTTTGACCCTTACCCCCGCCGGTAGTGTGATCTCGGATTTGTTATATTTAGTTAGGGGGTTGTGGAAGTGGGCGAAGCCCCCCACATGGGTGAGTTTAGGGTTTTTTTTTTGGGACGGCCAAGCAATTACTTACCTTGGGTCAGAATGTTGGTGTTCCGGATGTCGGTCTACTGGTTGGTCTGTGTATTCATCTCAGTGAAGTGAATGTCAGCGATGTGGTTTTTTGGGTAAGGGAAGTAGATCCGTGGACATCCCCTTTGTTATGATACTGCTGTACTGGCCACAGTTGTGAATGTCCCCTTTGTTCTTAAATACTGGCACTAGTATGCTTATTCTCCAGTCATCTGGGATACACCTTGGAGCCATTTCTCACCTAGCATCATATCACATCTGCTGTGACCTCAGTTTGAGCCTGCTGCTTTCCCTGACTTCACTTTCCTTAGTACTATTCTTACTCTTCTATGATGGACTTCTTTCCTTCTCTCAATATAGCCTGTGTCTGGGCAGTACAGCTTCTGTGGGGTTTTATTAATTTAAGACCTGCTGGAAGTACTCCTTCCATCTCAATACTGCCCTATCATTAGGCTGCCATAAGTCTATCACTAATTCTGCTGACATCCTTCACTATCTTATGAAGCTTTTCCTTCACCAGAATTCCCACATCATTTCTAGCCTGTCCCCTCCTGAGTAGTTGACTCTGGATCCCGAGTCAAGTGGCTTTCCTGCACTGCCCTTCCATCTTGCCTCCTCGATACATAGGATGTCCAGCCTCCTCCTTACCATCATGTCAACCATTTCCAAGTTGCACTGACTGTAGTAATCCTTAGTTTAGCAGATTGATTGGTTTAACATCCAACCCTCATTCAACAGAGCTATCACAGGTAACAAAAACTGGACAACTAGATACTGGCTGGGCATTTGCTTATTGACCTAGGGCTGCTGAGCTTTATGGTGGGCACACACTGGTCAATAGGGGTACATACACCCTTCCCATGGTGTGCTGTTATCCACGGCTCCATTGTTTGGTGAGTTGGAAGTGGAAACACCCAACAAATTTTTTGAAGGTCAGAAGAACCCCACTGTGGCACACAGGAAGAACATGCAAACTCCAAATAGGCATTGGCTGGAGGTCAAGATCAAACCTTGTAATCTGTAGATGGGAGGTGAAGACCTTAACCATTATGCCAATTGGTCTCACCCAATAGGAATCCATAGTTTTTCATTCAAATACCACAGAGTGTATTGAACCACCAGCAGTATATATATATATATATATATATATATATATATATATATATATATATGGATCTACTACTTTTCACCGAAAGAACATTTCACTGAAAACCAAATTAGTGTGCATTTTTCATTGAAAGCACAATTCACCAAAAACACATTTCACCGAAACACATTTCACCGAGTGATATATGGCCTTTTCCCCACTGTAGTGCGACCCTGGAGTTAGTATATATAGTAAGGGGGGGGTGTGGGGGCCATAGCCCCCCACATATTTTATGGATATATTATTGTCAGAGAACAGTAATATATTGCAATTACATATATCCATGTATATAATTGAAAATATTCAAAATATGTGGGGGGCTATGCCCCCACACACCCCCAAATGTGGGGGGGCGGTGCCCCCCACACCCCCTTACTATATATACTAACTCCAGGGTCACACTACAGCGGGGAAAAGGCCATATATCACTTTCGGTGAAATGTGTTTTCGGTGAATTGTGCTTTCAGTGAAAAGTGCGCGGTGAAATGTGTTTCAGTGAAATGTGTTTTCGGTGAAAAGTAGTAGATCCATATATATATATATATATATATATATATATATATATATATATGTGTGTGTGTGTGTGTGTATATATATATATATATATATATATATATATATATATATATATATATATATAAAATCCACAAATACATCTTTACGTACTGTTCAATTATGCTGTTTAAATTTGTTTGTACAACTGCATATGGGAAATTACTGCTTGTTAGTGATGTCAATGTCCCTACCTGTATGCATTAAGGTCAATCCCACACCCTGCAGTAAGTCACAAACATTTTTGATAATGCACACAGTTTTCCATAAATGCATCAATCTAAGCATATACACATGCATTTCTAAGGAGCAATAATAACATACGTCTATAAGGATCGAAATCTATCCCAACACAGCAATGCTGCTAGCATGTGC
This sequence comes from Protopterus annectens, assembly GCF_019279795.1. Lineage (NCBI taxonomy): Eukaryota > Metazoa > Chordata > Ceratodontiformes > Protopteridae > Protopterus > Protopterus annectens. The sequence continues at coordinate 1,163,427,329 of NC_056737.1, read as the reverse complement.
AAAATTACCCTTGCAGCTACCCATGAGTCAAGTACAAATGAAAGCAAGACCAGCTATGTGCGTACTTCTTTTAAATCCCATTTGCACCATACATAATTGTTAAAGTTCATTAAAATTCAAAGTTTTGGAATTCCATTTGCGCACATCCATGAATGTTCTTGAAATTCGGTACATTAACCAACAGCTCGGCATAATGGGAAGGTGCTCCATCCAAATACGCAATAGGTATTATTAAACGGGATCATATGTAGCACATGCCTGTTATCTTACAATGATCTGATAAGATGCTATAAGCCCCACGTTTAAATAGTGATTTTAAAATATTTACAGATAAGACCCTTGCTACCTGCGAACTGAATGGGACCTTAGTGAGCAGTTTACTGAACTGTGATATATCCACATTCTCAACATTGTCATTGAGATGGCTACTTCCAGGAGGCTTGGACCTGTCCGGGCACCTAAGTTGATCGAGGAGATGACTATCCAGATGCTGACCATCTACACTGGCATAGAGCATCTCATGAAAGCCATACTATAGAACTTTGTGATAAACAATATATGGAATTGGTTTGCAAGGCAGATTCAATGATGAATGAGAATCTTCTGGAATGGAGTGCAGGTTTGCAACTGCGATGATAACCTGCATCGGAGGGGCACAAAAGTGCTTCATCGGAGGGTGCATGGATGGCTGGTGGATACCTACAGTACGTGTCACAATCCTACATATAGCTGAACATTCCTAAGGAATTCAGAGATATAGCTCTGTCCCATATGTCAGATATATGCCTTTTAAAACCATCAAACAGCTGTTCTCACAATTAGCTCATCTGGATAATTAAGAAGGCAAGGTGACTCTTCTCCCTTCATTTATGGGTTCAATTCCCATGTGGTTTATTTGTTTAATTTGGGTATCATGTACATAATAATGAACATTTCAGATGTTTTTGTTTTCCAACATAGAAGGACATCATTTCACATATCCAGTATGGTTGTATATCACTGACGCCTTTAGCGCCTAGACCGCTGATGACCAAACACTTCTCCATACCCATAATACTTCAACAGTATCACCTAGTCTACCTGTCTATGAGTGAACACTAACTTATAAATAATTCCGTTAGTCCATTCTGCTTTACAAAGTGAACAGTATTATAAAGTGCCATTTGTTTAACACATGAGCACTGCATGTCTGACTCTAAACATATCATCTGCATTGTGAAACGTGATGATATCTGGCAGTTTTGTAGAGCATAAGTGCATATAGTGTTTATGTGTTGGATGTTTCATTATTCAAACATTATCTTTAGGAATACAGATACTGACATGCAATAGTAATTTGTTAAGAAGAAAGTGTACTAGCTGTTAGGTCCTCCTTTGAAGCAACAGGCTAATGTGCATGTATCTTGGCTAAGTGTGGGTTCAACTCCACATAGGAGATAGCTCTCATTATATTCTGATTGCTGCATCTGTCTAAAAGTTTTCAAAATGCTGCTATACATACCTGCTTATTGATATTAGTGGTTATTTTTAACATGCTTGTAACTACCTCATTTATTTGTTGGATTTCTACAAATATCTCTAATCCTTAACGTTTTGCTAACAACATCTCTTTTACTACAGTTTTATGTGTAAAGCTTTGAACATACTTGTATATTTCTGCAAAGGAAATGTGGAATATGCTAACATTTGCAACATGAATTTCATGTATAACTGTGTCATTGTTTATTAATTTGAATTCAACATCCTTCTCATATTTATATTTGGAGGGCATGAGATGGTCAGATATACATTTGGACTGTAGAAGAGGGACGTCCCCTAACATCAGTGATAATTTAGAGTTAAAATTGATACTTTGACAATAACTATCTGTATATATTTTACCTAAAATACATTAATGTGCACGTGATAATCAGTAATTTGTAGTTGTCTGTTAGCAGCTAAGTGTTACATGGCAGTGTTCCACTCTCCAAGGTATGAAAGTTTAAAGTTGTGTTTTTGTGTTGTGACCACTGTGCTGATATGCATTCATGCTTAGAATATTATCTTTATGACTGCACAGCACATTATACTTTTAGTAAAGTGTAAGCCATGATCCTTATTAGTATCCCATCACTGTACATTCATATCTATAATTATTTTCACTATATTCTGACATACAATCTCAGGTGTGGTGGATTAGCTAAGCAGATAGGTGTCAGGGTTAGGGTGCAGACATAGTTTAGAGATGTACGTTTGAACATCAGGTCCTTCAACCTGTGTGTGGAACATCCCGAGCTGCATATGACGATTCTGTAATGTTCTTCAATTTAAAATTTAGACAACATAAGCTGAACAATATATATCAATGTTATTTTATACCTTCTTCACACATACATGCTTTTTACTTTTTGCAGGTGAGGAAGAATGTACCTGTAATCATGCCCTGTGCATTGAGGAGCAGTTCAGGGAGAGAGGTATGTTGATTGTTTTGTCTGATTTTGTAAATAAAAGAGATGTGATCATTGCTACATGTTCATATTTTTGCCATTATCATGTATAGTACTGATAATGCAGGAATACCCATCATGCACCCTTAAGATAAATGCACTAGTCAGATAGTACCCATGATTACAGGTATGAATTACCTAAAACAATATTTACATATCATTTAGCAGCAAGCCATGTTTGCTGAAGATAAATTTTGAAGTGTAGGCCTCAACCTAGATGACAGTCAACATTATGTGTAACTGTAGCTGTGATTTTTAAGTGAGAGTATTGATATGCAAGTTAATAGTGCTTTGTCTGCTGTTTGTAATTTATATGTTGGCTCACTTGTATGTGTGGATGTGGTTCTTGGAGACTGATCTGTTATGCATAGCCTGCCAATTCACATGCTGAATGGGTGTGTCAGTGCTCACACTGTTGTTGGCAAACTGTCTGGCATGCACTTCATCCCAGCATGGGTATTGCATCTGCTTACAACACATTTGAAAGTTTGGTTAAAGCATACTTATATCATGTGTTTAGGGATACTTGTACAAATAGGTATTCCTGTTCAACATTTCAAACTGTCGACTACATAATCAGTAAGCAGCATTATGCTGTTTGCATTTTGCAGGGCAGTGACTACTAATAAATGTATGCAGAACACTGATACATCTGTAGACAGGCAAGACTGTTTGTATGACATGTACTATATTGTCATGTGTCACAGGCTGTCATTCTGTTTACGATTGCACATTATTACTAGTGTGTTGTGTTGCACTCCAAATATTGATATTGGGTCAGCCAATGACCATGTTGCCTTGCTCAGCACTTTTGCATATGACTTTTATATTTCCCACTGGATTGTCATTTATTTATTTATTTATTTTTATTTTACATTTGTTGACCGGGCTAGTCTAACTGGATACATGTCCATTTTCAGTAGAGGCCCGGGGAGAAAAGCTCCTACAAGTTACAAAGACAAGTATGCAATATAACAATAGATAAGTTTACATCTCACTATATGTTCATTTTACCAATATGTTAACTGGTGTCTGTTCATATGACTCATTACATGCACAGACACCTGGAGTACAGTTGACATTCACACAACAACATAAATGTGCAGTGCACACACACAAGACAGGAAACATGGAAACAATGACATTCTGTCAGTCAGCTGGCCAGGTTACTAAGGCCTACATCACAAGGCTTAAACAATGCAGGTCACATTACTAGTGTTACGCTGTCATTGTCAAAGTGTGGTTTTGCAAGGTAGACTCTTGTGAGTGTTGCATCATACAGTGTCATGGTGAGCTTCTCTTCATATTTCAGGATATGTAAGTGTACTGGCTGTGTGCATGTTTGTCATGCATAATGATGTCTGATAAACAAATGTTTAGGTAATGTTGCATCCCAGAGGAAACAAAGCCAGGCACCCTAACAAGATCCAGCAAGTGACAACTGATGTTTTTCAGACACAGATGGCGGACATGACAGGAATTTTTTCCAAGATATGTGACTAGCTATGCAGGACTCATTCAGAGAACTAGCCTGAGAGATCCTTTATGATGTTCATCCCCATTGGGGTGGTCTCTCAGCATCATAATTGATGTCTGTGTGACCCACTTGTGTACTGCTGCCACCATGATGTTTGCCATATCAGTTATTGGACTATATAGACAGATTTAAACACACATGGCATTTTGCTGCCATACCTATGTGATACACATCCAAACATACACTCCAGATATCAGGTACATGACACACATTGCCATATTAGACTTTCATTCAACATTCAGCTGTCCATGTGTTTCATCAGTCAATGTGCTGTAATGGCTTCAACAATTCCACTGTATGCATGTGTGTTACTGAGAGAAACTCACAAATGACATGTTGCCCATATTCCACAAATACCACAGTGGTATGGGCTTGATTTGTGGATTGCCATGTTATGTATGTTTATCCGAAGAACATGTCCTTGCCCCTGTGTTCTGGATGACACTTGTCATGCTGTCATTCTGTCATTGTGTGTGGCATGTGTTGGCAATGCTGATGCTATGTTGTTTCATATAAATGTATCCGATACATATGGGCAGTCCTCCTTTACCGAATGCAAAGGCTGCCAAAGTAACATTCACGTATACACTGTGATAATGATAATTTATTCAGTAACAGTACAGTATGCCTTCTTTGGCCTGTATTACATTTCCACATCCATTCCTTATTCATATAAATTCAGACATTTTGGCGAATGGTGTACATATGCAATGATTAATGTACATGTCTCTCTGCAAATATTCCGTTCAACAGAGAAACATTATTGTACCATGGAACTGTAAGCGTCATTGACTTCATGTCAATGTGCTGTAAAGTTGATCACAGGACTGTCCTTTGCTCAGTCATAACCAAGGTCAGTGACATATAACTGCAGGTGTTTATTCCACATTATTCCACATGTTGTTTTATATTGGCATGACTGTTTATATGTGTATGTGATATCAATTCTTAGCTTGCTTACCTATACCTGTTGTTATATAATTACACAATACTGTGTGTGTGTGTGTGTGTGTGTGTGTGTGTGTGTGTGTGTGTGTGTGTGTGTGTGTGTGTGTGTGTGTGTGTGTGTGTGTGTGTGTGTGTGTGTGTGTGTGTGTGTGTGTGTGTGTGCGTGTGTAATTTATAGATGCCCATTTTTGTTGACATTGGCAATGCAGTTTGTCCATGTGACATACGTCAGTCATTCACTTCAATGTAATTTGGGTTGACTTCATCACCACCCTATGTGTTGTATACATGCATTTGCAATGTGTCCCCTTACATGTTGTTGTATTGCTTTATCATTTAGCTGCAGAGCTTTGATGCCATGTCTTCCTTGATGTGGGCCCATGTTGTTCACCTCCCTTCCACCATTGTAGTAATGCCATATATTTTGCACATATGCGTGGTATATGTTCACCTTTGCTGGAAAACTTGTACATTTTCATGGAGTTGTTTGTTACAAGGTCAACTTGTGCCAATTCTATGGCCATTATAAAGTTGCAGGACACATGCACACTAGTTGATGGCTACTGCTTGCAATGCATGCTTGCTGTCATTATACTTGTGTGTTACATTGTAACCAGTGTACACTGCATGTTACATTGTAACCAGTGGTTATATAGAATTAATCACAGATGTGCGACTCCACACAGAAGGCACCCCAGCCAAGAATCGAACCAGAGAACCTCTTGCTATGAGGTGATAAAGCTAACCACTGCGCTACTGTGCCACCGTGTATTTGTATTGACATTGCTTTCAAATAATTTCCTGTTAAGCTAATGAAAGTCATACATAAATGCCTACACCTGTGTGTTGCCTTTGACACAATATATATGTGTGACATATGTATTCCATCACACATCTGTTTGGTTTGTCTACACCTACTTATGTATGTAGCATCCAGTTTGCTGCTTTGTTCCAGTTCCCGCTGTTTGGCACTGTGTGGGTTTATATGGCTTCAATGAGTTTTGGAAACTTGAAATGTATCTGGTCGAGACTATATGATCAAATTTCTGAAAACTCAAAATGAAAGAAAAAATAAATCTATGTTTTTGCAGGGGGGCAATCCCCCTGATAGAATTGCATCAAAGGGGAATTTACCCTTTTCCCTACTTTAATGTGATCTTGGAGTTGGTATATATAATTTGCAGGGGGTGTGAGGGTGCAGGGATCTTGCCCTCTGCAAAAATGTATATTTGTTGCTTTTTTTTTATTTAGAGTTTTTGGAAAGTTGATCATATGGTCTCAACCATATGAATTTCATGTTTCTAAAAACTCAGTCATATAAACCCCATTGTGCTTGGTTGTATACCTTTGACATGCATGGTCCGAGGTTCTGCTCTGTCCTCTGCTGGTATTCTCTGGCATTCCAGGGGCTGCATTTGCTCATCTGTGATGTTGCTTGGCTTACACTTGCACTGTTGACAGAATGACTGCCACACAGTTTATTACATGTCATAATGTAATGGTGCATAGGTACGTATGTATTTATAGGATCATAGGAGATTAGTAGGCTATCGAACAGGAGGTCATTTCAAGCCTAGCCATTTCATACCAATGTAATACCATAGAAATGTTAGTTAATACCCAGGACTGCATTTAGTAATGGCTACCTATGTCCAGGAGAGTTGTGTGCACTATTCCCGATAAGAATTTATGGTGCCCTATCCACTCGTCCAGGTTCCTGTTGAACAGTGTCATAGAAGTGCTCTATTTCACAAGAATAAACAGCCTATTCCAAAGATGTGGCAGTAATTGGAAGAGAAATCTGTTCTTCCATTTCACAATTGCTAGTAGGCATCCCCACCCTGTTTGACAACTTTCCATTGCCCATGTAGTGCAGTGTGCCATCTGTGCAACTTACTTCTCCTTCCTGCTTATTACTGACCTTTGTCTGTCATATGTTGTGATATGGTTATATGGGTATACCTGCAGTGATGGCATTAGCGTTCTCTTTCCCTGTCTTTACCTTTCCTTCTATTCTTAAAAATGAAAATGGGTCCTATTCTCACCAGAAAAAAAAAAAAAAAACATTGCCCATGCCCCTGTGACTGTCCCTCAAATTTTCCGATTGCAACATACATTGTGTGTCCCACTTCTTTACCCCTAACCCATGTCTCCTTTTCTATCTCCCTATTTCCTGGGGTGTGTGCGTTATCTGTGTTCCCCACACATGTCCTGCACCCATTGTTAGTTACTGTTAGCTGTGGCAATGTGCCCATGATTGCACTGTGCCTTTATTAATTTTTTTTTTGTTAGAAATTTTACAGATTCCATCAGAATCCATGAGTGTGAGCAAGTATATTTTACTAACAAATTACTTACAGGTATACCCTGTAGTTGTCTGTAAGCTTGCTGGAGAGATTTTGTTGTAGATATGTAATTACGAATTTCAGGCAGCTTAGATTGGGATAGTATTTCTGTAACTTTGTTAATGTACATCATGCTTTGTGAGACAGTTTTCATGGCTTACAATATACAGTGTACCGTTACTACTGAGAAAGTGTATTATGCAATTTTCTAAGTTCTCTGAAGCATATTTACATATTTCATTCTTATCAGCAACATTTACACTGATATCGGTTGAATATGCACTGGATTCTCCAAACTTTATGGAATCCTGCCCTCTGTTTCATCAAATATTAGATTATGCGGGGTTAACATTAAAATTATAATTGTAGGAGACATTAATTGTGATCTAAGAGATAGATGTAGAAAGAAAGAAAGATGAAAAAATACAGGAAGTGATAAAATGTGTTGAACAAGGTCAGTGGACATATAGAAGGGGACACTTGGATCTGAAATTAATTATTCTGTAATATCGGAAGGCTTGGGGTGACAGATGGCAAGATAGTCATGGTGAGTTTTCAAACCATTTAGCAGGATGGATGGAGGTAATGGAAAGAAGGGAGTATATTAAAAGAGGAAAGGGGAAAAAAGGAATAAATGAGAAATAAAGGTGTGAAATTGGAGAGTGTGAAGGACTACAGTTAGGGAAGGATCATATAACCATAAAAAGTGTTCTGAATGGTGGATTGTATTTAAAAAGAAGTATAAAAAAGTTTTTTTTTCTTCAGTGGAAGAATGACAAAAGAAATGAATAGAAAGTGAAGTATGGGAAAATGAATAGAAACATGTCAGAGAATTTAGAATATAATACAACAGCATACTGTGATATGGATAAAGAAAAAGTGTAAAAGAAACTGAGAAAAAACTCAGGTTTAGGCTGAGATATTATTTATAGGGAGAAGAGAGGAATATCTGCATATTTGAGGAAAATAGTAAAGGAGGATATTTGTATAATGAGAGATGAAAAAAAATGTACAAGGAGTGGTAAAAAGAACACAAGTGCAAATTCTGAGGATTGCAGTACAGTATCTGAAAACACACTTATGAGAGTGTAAACGTGGAAAATAAGAGTGAATGGAACTTAAAAGAATTTTTTTCGGATAAATTAAGTTAAGAATTTGACAAAGAAACTACTATAAGTGAATTGAATGAAGTACTTTAGAAGTAAATGTTGGTTCAGCATTATGCCCAGATGGTGTAGGGCATAGAATGTACTATAAATTAGTAGACTGGCAAAGAAGGTACTTTGTAAATGTACTCAATGAATGGTTGAAGGAAGATTTTGTTTATGAAGATATATGTGGTGGGATATTAATATTTTATGTGGAAAAAGATGAAAATAATGAAATAAAGAAATAGATACCCTTTACACTGAATAACATGGATTATAAAATTTTATGGGAATAATACAGGTGTATGGAAAAAAGTATATATGTTATAAAACGGAAGGGATGCCAAGAATTGTTAGTGACTGAGAGAGAAATTGTGGATGATGTTATTAGTAAAAAGGAAAATACAAAACTTTCAATAGGTGATATTAGCAAGGCATTTGATACAGTAGGACATGGTAGTTGTTTGGAATGGTATGGAGAGGTATGTAATAGGTAACACAATTAGGACAGTGTTATGTCAGACTATCTTAATATTAGAGTGGCAGCATTAGTGAATGGGTGGATGAGTAAAGAAATATGCATGGTGTGGTATAAGACAAGGATGTCCCATGAGTGGAATATTGTTTGCGTTGGTAACAAATGTGATAGTGAGTGCAATAACTTATAAAATGAAAGATGCTAGATAAGTGATACAGAAGGATATTGTGATACTGGCAGTTTAGACATATGCAGACAATATAGTTGTAGTTGCCAAAATAAAATATGGATGAGGAAAGTGTTGGTTTCTCTGAATGGATATTTAAAGGCATGGGAATGACCTTGAATAAAGATAAAAGTAAAAGTGGTGAAAATTGGGAGGGGGTGTGTTCTTCATTGAATAAAGTGTCTTTGCTTGGAATAACACATGGGAAAATATTTATATAGTTTAGTTATGATGTAAAGTGAAGGGTTGATAAAAGAAATGAAAAAAATATCTTCTGCAGAGTATGTATAGATTAGCGTTCAGGGAAAAAAAGGTTTATCTGGTAAATTCAGCATTAATGGGGAAAATAGAGTCTGTATCGAATGTTTATATGATCGTAGTAAAATCCGAAAAAGAAATTGTGCAACTGGAATTTTCATACATATGGGGTTCAACATTAAATCCAATGAGAAGAGTTGTGTTGTTTGAGTGAAAATAACAGGAGACTGAGCTTTCTTAATCCCTTTATTTATTCTGATTCTTTAAACTTGTATAGAGAATTAAAAGTGGGTAAAGGAAAAAAATGATAATATAGAAGTGAAAATAATCAAATTTAAGTACAAAAAATTCTGGGAGATGATAACAATAAGAAAAAGAAAAATGAATATGTGAATGAAGAAATTAAAATTTATCAAGACAAAACACTGACGTGGAAAGTAAAAATTTATGATATAGTAAAAGACAGAAGGATGCAATATAATTATGTGATAAAACAATATTATTTTGTAAATTCATGGGAAAATTTGCCAGAAGAAGTGATTAAAGCCATTAAAGTAAGGAAAAACTAGAGTGCTACCAAGACTGTAGAGCGTCAGGATTTGCGATGAAGACTGGTAATGAATAAATTTCCAGTAAAGGGGAATATGCCATATAAAAAGAAAGCTGATTGAGTGCATTTAGCTCATGAGGAGGAAGAGACAACCGAGCATAATTTTTTTTTTAATTAAAAGAGTGCTGAAACTCTCAAAAAGCTTATGTGAAAAAATGTTTGAGAACATTATGGATATGAATATGATTACATATGCATATATAGATATGAATATGATTACATATGGTTATTATAAGAACAATAAGAAAATTATGTGAGAATTATAGATAATTTATTTTATGTAATATGGGTTATTTGCAATGAAATTTTGCTCAATAGGAAATGGATTTATTGTGAAAAATCAGATAATGTTTGTGTTAAAAAGACTGGGGGCCAGTAGGCTGTTATAAGAATAATGATAAACATTAAGAAATAGCAATGTATGTGTATATCTATATTTATGTATGTGTGTGTGTGTGTGTGTGTGTGTGTGTGTGTGTGTGTGTGTGTGTGTGTGTGTGTGTGTGTGTGTGTATACACACACACACACACATATATATATATATATATATATATATACATATGTAACTCCAGAACAAGTTTCCAGCACTCGCATACCTTCTACAGCTTCTCAAATGGAAATCCACGATTAAAAACACAAAACGAACACTAAATTCAGTGTTAAGAGTTTCATCCTAGTATGAGTACACAGAGCAACCATTCAGGTGATCTTCACAGTGACTATACTGCTGCAAACACAGACCGGTAACCGGTTTCTCTCCCTGCCGTCATCAGTGTGAATACACAAAGGATGAAGCTGCATATCTATATATATATATATATATATATATATATATATATATATATATATATATATATATATATATATATATATATATATATATGCACACACACACACACACACACACACACACACACACACACACACACACACACACAAAAACACTGTTTGAAATTAAAGTGAGAGAACAGAAAATGTTATAATTAAACCTGCCTATACATTTAAAGAACAGCACATAGGCAACCCTATATATAATCACATGTATACATATAAAGATAAATGCATATATAAGCATATAAAAATGGAAATAGAGATAGAAAAATATTATATCACTTAGACATATACTGACATACCTGTTGAGTTACGAAATAAATAGATAACTAGAGCATATCTAAAAAAATACACTACTATTGTTCATATTCAAATGCGCACATATACACTAAACAATAACGCACCTAATAAATGAATAAATGTGGTCAGAAGTTAAACAAATCCCAATGTCCTAAACTTACCAAAAATCTATCAAAAAACATTGTAATAAAATAAAATTATGAAGAAACAATCATTCATCAAAACCCACATAAACCTACCAATGGTCATTAAGACCTAGTTTGTATAGTGCTCCTAGATTAGTTATCCAAATCCGTTCTTTCCTATCTAGTATTAAATGTTTACTTAAATCCGATAATCTACTACCCTTTACCATATCAATACCCACAAAAATGAATTGTACCGTGGTGTGTATTAAACTATGTTTAAATAATGCACTCCTTTGGCATTTACAATTGATGTCACTCAGATGTAACGCAATTCTACTTTTTAAACTTCTCGAGGTTTGTCCGATGTAAAAAGCACCACACTGACACACTGTCATATAAATCACCCAATCCATATGGCAAGAAATCATATGTTTAATATCAAAAACCTTTGGCATATTAACAGATGTAAAAGATTTTGTATGTAACATTACCTTGCATTAACACAATTACTGCAAGGATTACTGCCCTTAGGTCCATCCCTTAGGGTACTATCATCCATCCAATCGATCTGTGTATACCAGGATAGAGACTCACCTAAATTTCTACCCTGTCTGAAACTGTAAGAACAGTTACTCTCCAGGCATTGGTCAAAAAATGTGTCAGACTTTAGTATGTCCCAATGTTTATTGATCACCTCCCTGATTTTAAATGCATTAGTGCCAAAACTTGTAACAAATCTAATTTTTGGATTGACTAGTGACCTTTCTCCCATGTGCTTAACTTCTGAATTTCTATTAAACAGAACATCATCCCTGATAAAGTTGGATGCAATTGCTTTGTGTCTCTTAATATTTGTGCTTGAATAGCCTCATCTTTCAAATCTATCCCCCATTTTGTCCAATTCATTTTTATATCAAGTGTCCTCACTACAAATGTGCCTAATCCTCTGAAATTGGGCCTTAAGTATATTGGACATGACAAGTCCAAGATGACAACTGTCCACCTGTAGAATAGCATTTTTAGTAAAAGGTTTCCTATAGAGGTTCATCTTCACAGTACTATCTGGGTTTTTCGCCACAGTCACATCCAAAACATCAATACTATCAGTCTCTATCCTATCAGTAAAGGTTAAACCAAATTTATCTGAGTTTAAATATTTTACAAACACAAACCAATCATTGATGTTTCCAGACCAAATCTCCCAGCAGTCATCCAAATAACAAGGCCACATAGTAAGTTCTTTCTTGAAAGGACAAGAATCACTATATATAACTTGCCTCTCCAGGTACCCCATAAAGAGGTTCACATATATAGGCACAAATTTCATGCCCATCGCTGTTCCCATCATTTGTAAATAGCACTCGCCACAAAAATATAAAACATTCTGCTCTAAGACTAGTTGTACCAAAGTTAATAAAAAATCAATCTGTCTAGGCTGATGTTTACCATATACTTCCAGCCAGTATTTTACTGCCTGTATATACCCCACTATGTGGGATATTCATATATAGTGCTTGGACATCAAGGGTTCAAAGATATGAAGCAGGATGTATTTGCAGGTCATTCATCAAGCACAAAAAATATTAGAGTCATTCAACCTAGCCCTGACCAAACAAAGCAATGGTTTTAATTCATACTCCAAGTGTGCAGACAAGGATTCTGTTAAGGACCCCTACCCAAGATAATAGGCCTCCCTGAGGGGTTTAGAATGGTTTTATGTATTTTAGGTAAGCTATAGAACTGTTGAGGTTTAGGATTACTCACAAGAAGCTATTTAAATAGGGATTCTGATATATCCCCATTCAACTTGGCATGCAAAAGAAATTCATTTATCTTACTTTTAAAATCGATGGTAGGATCAAGAGGCAGATTATAATAAAATCTGCCATCCTTCAATTGCCTTAAAGCTTCTCCCATATAGTCATTACGTGCCCATAATACAATAGCACCCCCCTTGTCTGCCTTGACTATCATTAGATCTTTGTTATTTTTTAGTTTGGTCAGAGCATCCCTCTCAGGTCTAGTTAAATTGTCACCAAATCCTCTGAAAAGGGAATTCTGGTTAACATGTAGGACAAGCTTTTACTAGTGATTTGAATAAAATGTTTGCCTACAACTGGTGCAAGCTGTCTTTTTGGATCCATTACTGAATATGATGTACCTTTTGGCATGTACTTATATAAATTTATCACTCATCTTGAGAGACTTCTGGGATTCCTAACTAAAATTATCACTGGCCTTAAAAATTTTAGCTCTCAGGACAGATTGGCAGCCCTGTATCTACTTAGTCTCTTATAGCTCCTCCAGGGAGATCAGTGCCACCATTTTCAACCATGAAAGACTCAACACTCTTTAAACCTCATATTCCATCACAAACAAATTGATACCTTGTATACCTGGTTAAAGGAACTAAACCTTCATCAGCAGATAAATAAGACATGGCATGATAGATTCATATACCAACTTATCTCGCATATGTGGGACAAACTTTCTCTACCTGTCAAGCAGAGTAGAGCCTTTTTCACCTTCAAGGTAAATCTAGATAATTGGTTGGTTAATCTCAAATTCTCCCCTCTCCCCATATTTTGTGCTGCCCTCCTTGAGACAAGAAGAAAGTTTTGAATAGGGGCTGTGGGCCAGGCTTGTAATAGTCTGCAGACTGATTACATAGAACCTATGAACCTATGTTCCCCTTCTCCTCACTGGCCATTAACCCCCCCCCCCTCATTTATTCAGTCATATGGCACATTATTTCAGCCAGAGGGAATGCTGCATAGTGGAAATAGTGCCATCATCTTATTTTAAGAAGGCAAAAGGGGTATTTTAAGCCCAACTCTGTTCCCACTGTACATGCCAGTTCCATCTGCATGGAGTGGAGTGCAACAGATTTAAACATAAAGCATGTTTTCTGCTTCTATGACAGGCATTGTCTTAACATCCCTTCCACCTAAAAAGGCAAGCGCCTCTAGTGATTTATGATTTTAAGCAGAGTTTGCATTCTTATGTGCATTTCTTATCTGTTATTGAATAAAGAAGCAGACAGGCTCTGGCTTACTATTCTCCTGTCTCCCTCAGCTAATATCTGCATTACTGAAGATGCTATTCACAGACAGATAGCCAGGGTCATTATCACTCCACTGTCCCTCTATACCATCAAAGCTGGCTAGTGAACATAACTTTGAATATTGCATTCATACCAGATTACTTTTTTGGATTGCACCCCACTATGGAAGAAAGACTCTTGTATAATATAGGGAAATTTATTTTATTTATTTACATTTGTTGACCGGGCTAGTCCAACTGGATATATGTCCATTTTCAGTGGAGGCCTGGGGAGAAAAGCTCCACACTTCAGAGTAGTATTTACAGTACACAGGTACATTACAAAGTTTTGGCCATCATAACAATTCATTGCATTTTAGCTTATGAGTAAAAAAAAAAAAACAATCCTATTATATAACAGCTATGGATGAACATACAAAAATATATAAAAATATGTAAAAAAGCACACTATTAAACTGTAAAGTCACACACACATTATTGTTAAAAGATTAACTAGCTCATGCAGGTATGAAGATTAGTGTCTGGATACAAGTGAGGTAGTTAGTCCAGGTTAGCACAGGGGCATGACCAATATGATTTACGGTATGGTTTAAGTTTGGTTTTAAATAAGGTACCTGAGGATAGGGAGGTTAGGTGATTAGGGAGGGTGTTTCAGGTTTTACCCACTGTGTTAGAGAACAGTGAGTCTCCGGCCAGGTTGTTGGTTTCACCTATGTGAACCAGTAGTTTATTTGATGAACGCAGGGTCTTTAGATTATTGTAGGGGGTGATTAGGTTAGTGAGTATTGGAGTATTTGTAGGTTGATACAGGATCTTATGGGCCACTATTAGTTGGTTCAGTAGAATTAGATTTGCCAACTCTTACCATCCTAGTTGATTGAGATTGTTGCAATGATGGGTTCTCTAGGTTGACCCAGTTGCAAATCTGGCAATATTATTGTAGGAGATAGCCAGTTTGTTCATATTGCTTTTACATAGTTTAGTATAGATAGGGGATGCGTATAGTAGGGTTGAGATGAAGTGGGTACGGGCAATAGTGGTCCTGGCTAGTGGAGTCAGAAAGGGTTTGATCCTATAGAGGGAACCTAGTTTTTTGTTTACTGTTTTTATAGTGTTGTTAATATGAGGCTCAAAGGTAAGGTTATTATCAATTAGTACCCCAAGTAGTTTTGTGGTAGAATCAGGAGATATGTTAGTACCATTGCTAGATGTAACATTGAAGTTCAGTGGGGAGGCTCTGCGGGTGGGAATGAATAATAACATTTTTGGGTTTTTTTGGGGTTCAGGATGAGACATCAGTGAAGGAGTCATTTCTGTACTGTGCTAAACAAGTTTTGGGTTAGGGATTATAGTTGAGATGGTGAAGTGGCTGAGCATATTAACGTGGAATCATCCACGTATTGGATACAGGTAGCTTGAGGTATTACAGAGTGTAGGTCGTTTGTAAAGATAGAGAGCAGGAGAAGACCCAGTATAGAGCCTTGAGGGACCCCAAGGGTAATTGGGAGGTGGGAAGACAAGTTATTCTCCCATAGTACAGCCTGTTGCCTGTTATTTAGGTAGGATTGGAACCACTTTTATAGCAAGTGGATCCAGTGACAGGTTTTTAAGTATGTTTATGAGTAGCTGGTGGTTGACCATATTAAAGGCTTTTGACAGATCAATAAAGAGGGCTGAGGATAGAGTGTCATTATTACAGTTTTTATTGATGCAGTTGGTGAAGGATAAGAGGGCAGAGGTGGTGATATGAAATGGTCTGAAGCCATGTTGGCAGATAGCTAGTAAGTTGTTTTCTAGTAGGTGGTTTGTTAGCTGCTTATGAATACACTTCTCCATGATTTTTGCCAATGGGGATAATATGGCTATAGGCCTGTAGTTAGATAAAGCTATGGAATTACCACCTTTATGCATGGGAGATAATATATAAAATTTTCCAGATTGATGGGATAGTTCCTTCAGAAATAGTTCTGTTAATGAGGATAGATATGGGGTAGGCTATAGCTTTAGCAGCTTTTTGCAGGTATTCTGCAGGTAGTAAGTCTGCAGAGAGGGTGGTGGGTTTAAGTTTCTGAATAAGGGTACAGACAAGGGATGTCGGAACAGGCTGAAATTGAAATAGTACTGGGGCTGTTAGAGATATCAGAGGAAGAAGATAGTGTCAGGGGATAGCTGATTGGCAAGAGATTGAATGGTCTCTGTGAAGAAAGTGTTAAAAGAATTGTCTATTTGGTTGGGGCTGTTGTGATCAAAGCCTGAGGGGTTGGGTGTGACTGAATGACCTGTGTGTAAAAGTTTATTGATGCCAGACCAGAATTTTTAAGGTTTATATTGGTTGGTTTGTTGGAGGTGACAGTAAAAGTTTATTTTATCTGACAGTATGGGTTTTTTGGTTTCATTTCTTAACTGTCTGAACTTTAGTTGATCTGTTGGGCATTTAGGTGTCCACCAGCTGGCCCAGAGTTTGTTTCTTTGGAGGATTTTTTGTTTGGTAGTTTTGGAGAGCCATGGGGCTGGTTTAGACCTACATCTAATTGTGAGTGTTGGGGCATGGTAGTCTAGAGTGGTCAAGAATTTAGAATTAAAGTATTTAACTGTGTCTTCTAATGGTAGATGTTTCAGGGGTGACCAGTCTCAAGCTATAAGTTCTTGTTGAAAGCTGTCAGGGTTAAAATTTTTGTTAGACCTTATAGTTTTATAAATGGTTGTGTTTGGGATGTCACTCTTATACCTGATTAAGAAGGTGAGTGAGTGGTCGCTTAGATCTTCAGGGAGGGTCCCTACAGTATAGAATAGCTACTCCTCCTTCTTTCTTAGTATTATGGTCCAGTCTCAGGATACTATAACTGGGGGGAATAAACACACTGTTTTGTATTGATGGCTTGAGCCATGTTTCAGTGAGCCAGAGGATGTCAAATGAATGTACATCCATGATGGCATGTAGGTGGGCAACTTTATTATTTATGCTTCGAATATTGAGATGAGCTATCAGGAGAGAGTTGGGAGGTCTGGTAAGCAGGTGTGTATTAATAGAAGTTGGGGTGTTAGGCTCTGTGGTAGTGGTATAATTTGGGCCAGGATTTGGATGTATGTCTCCATCTATTAGGGAGTGGACTTGTATTCTCAGAGTGAGTTTTAAAAGCTTACATATTAGGTTCTGGAATTTCCTAGCTGTAGGGCTGTAGTATGTGATGTGAGTGAGTCTATGAAATTTGGCTGATTAAGTACTTTGGTGGACAGGATGTATTATTATGGCTATGAGGGATTATAAGTGTTGATGTGGAGGTTTTCTTTATGAGGTTGTAAAAGCCTAGGCAGTTAAGGTGTTCGTACAAAGTAAATAGGTAAGTTATAGCTAAAATAGGTAGTAGTGTGAGTAGGAATAAGGGCTTCAAGTGTGTAAGGGTAGTGGTGGGTGGCATTGTAGATGTATTGTGTTTAGGTTACTATACAGGGATGAGTACAGCTCTTTTACTAAGGTAATGATTAGTGGGAAGTGGGTTTTAGCACTTTAAGGGGTTGGAACATGTGATAGGTTGTATGGATGGGGGATGTGGTTAGGGTGTATAACTCTAGGAGCACTAGGGGTGGGTGGAAATTGGGGGCAGGGTAGGGGAGTGGTGTGAATCCACAGGGCAGACAGAGTTGGTAGAGCCACTGAAGGAGTGAATCTTAGGGAGAACAATCAGTGGAGAGCTGATTGCTAAGGTAAGTTTAGGTGGAGAAAGGTGGGGGATAAGAGGCTTGATAGTAGGGATAGTGGGCAGGGTAGTTGAGTAATGTAGAGTAAAATGATAGAAGGTTAGAGTGGGACTATAACTCAACAAGCTATGAATACTGTATTCCTGTGAGTTGTATTTCAAGACAGTAGGATCAATCTCAGAAAAGGGGGCGCCATCTAGTGGCCAAAGGCTATATAGCAACAGTAGCTTCTCATAGGAGGTAGCAGAGCTAGGAATATGAGGAGGGAAGGATATAAGTTAATTATAAAGGGTACAGGAGGGAAGGTAGGCTAGAAAGCAGGACAAGAAAGGGTTTGACTGCTGGCCGCCCTAGCTAAGGAATGTATACTAAAGATGTGTTTTGGCTAGAAGATATCTTAGTTTTGTCTAGGATACATTGCACAATGACAGCTTTGATCAGCCATGGGGTTAAATTAACAGGAAAAGACAAGATCTGAGGATCTTAAACTGCTTCCTGTTTGGTGGTAGGAGATGGACACTTTGTCAGCATGTGAAGATAAGCACAGTGTTTTGTAAGAGGCAAATTATTGTAACTTAATATAAATGGGATGAGCAGACTGTTGAAATGCTCTAGGCTTTTTCAGCACCTTAGACTGCACTGGACACATTAGATGATGACGAATATGAATATAGTCACAGGGAGATCTGTTGTGCTATTTCTTCTTATATCCATAGGAAAAGAGGAGGTGTGGCAGTGCTGGTCAGGAGAGGTAGAGAGTACTGAGGGGCAGAAGGGGCTGTATGTGGACACGCTTGGTAAAGGTGAAGACATGTTGTTTACCTTTTTGACTTTTCATTTTCTTCCAGGGCAGCTGGCTGGGCATATAGTGAAATTATTAGCAGGAATAACTGAAGAGCAGCTGATGACAGAGTTAGTCAATACTGGTGACTTTCTGGTCATGAATGCTTCTACCAGACAGGAGGGTGGACAAGAAAACTAGAGTAACAGCAAGTTACATTATCTGAAGACTGACACACAAATATTTGTTAAAATTTTAGAGTTAGTATTAAAGTTCCTATTTTAGGATTAGGGTTTTAGGGTTAGAATTTTAAGGTAAGGGTTAGAGTTGGGTTTTAGGGTTAAGTTTTTAAAGTGAGGGTTACCATTATGGTTTTTGCAGGAGGGATAATGTTTTTGGGTGTGACAGTTTCACAGCTAGAGTTAGATCTTTAGTTTAGAGTTATGATTAGAGTTTCAGGATTAAGGTTCCAGTTTTAAAGTTAGGTTTACAGTTCTTATTTTGACTAGTGATCACTGGGTGGGTATAACTCATTTGCCTCATTTGGAATAAAATAAAAAAAACATGCAAATGAGTTAACCCATGTAGTATGAGTTACCACCCTCCTTAACCCTATTAGCTCTAGGTATTTTGATTTCCCTGCATAAATGACACATCTGTTGGAGAACATATACGGTCAAGTGACTTAATGTATTTAACAATACCCATTCATTTTTATACTTGTTTACTGGGAGAGTAGGTTGGTCCAGGGACCCATTTCAACCACAAGTAAGAGACAGGACAGTAAATAATCTCATGTAATATTGATAATATTGTATTGAACAATAAGTATGTGGATGCAACTTACTATAAGGAATAATGTTGAAAAATAGTTAAGCGAATGTTCCAGTTGCAAGAATGGATTTAAAAATGTTTGGATTATATTAGTGAAGAATTCTGATGGTAAAACTTATGAACATATTTGTTGTTCGGGTCCAGTTTAATATGGCACAAGACAAGGTTGGCCACTTTTGTTCCTCATTTTGTATGACTTTTTCTACACTCTTCCATGTTCATTATCTTGCCCCCTCCTCTTTTTTCCATTCATGCATCCATCCTTTCTTGTGTCCAAAGTCTCAGAAGGCAGGCCTGACAGCCAAAAATCATGCCTGTCCTTCTCGGGGGAATGCTGAGGATTTTGGCCTTTAACTCCCTCAGCCTGGCAGTTTAAAATTGAGGCATGCATTGCTGTCCCTAGTAAGCACTTATGCACATGATGAACATATAGTGCTTGTTCTCAGATGGCAAGGCCAATTGCATGGCCTTGCTTATATTCTGCATGCTTTAATGCTTACATTTAGTAAGGTATCAGAATGAGACTGGAGTAAGGCACCTTTCTTCCACCATGATGGAAAGCCAGTATTAGTCACTTACTTACACAAGCCTCAGGAAGCTCTTAAAAATCTTAGTCGCTAATCAGTTTGGGGTCATCTTGTTCACATTTGAGGCTTTCCTGTCTCATTTTGTGTTGATGATTGATTACATGGCTGTTACATTGAGGACTATTTCAGTAGCAGAATATCTGCCCCATGGTGCAAAGGTTCATTTTCTGTAAATCTTTTTGCCGATCATATGGCGCAGCCTTTCCTGAGCAACTTCATACCATAATGCATGGTATGCATGTATACCATTTGCCAGGTGTACAGGGCTTCTGATTAACTTTAGTAAAACTGTTGTACTAAAATAGTCTTTCAAATCCCCCACCACAATGAGCTTGGAAATTTGAAATTTGTAAGACCTTCTCTTGCATTTTGCTCCCACTTGCAAATGTTTTTAGGCATATTAGAACTCATAACTGGAACTATATTTTGATATAGAGAGACCCATTAGGTCCAAGTGCTTATAGCTGATTTCCCATAGAGATTAATGTAATAGAACAGTTGGAAGCTGGGAAGCTCGAAAGCAAAGCATTTGGACTATATTTTGCATCCAGGGGAGTACATTCAAATTACAGCTACAGTATTGCACTTATCTTACCTTTTACATCAGTTTTGTGCATTGTGTTTGCTCTTTATCTGAAGTTAAAGCTATTAAAGTCATTTTTATAGTTTGCACTGTTTGTTTCTATGTTGGGCCTAGGTGTTCTGAGTGGGTCTTCATTTTATTGCATTTTTACTAGCACTTTTCTGAATTTGAAACTACAGCTATAAACGTATTTGGATTTTCACGCTTCCATTGTTATTTTTCTCAGCTCTTAAGTAGATTATTAGCATTGCTCATTTAATTCAGTGCTGCACTGATTTTTTCAAACTGAAAACAAAAAAGCCAAATTTGGCCAGTTGTGTGAGTTGTAACTGGAGTCTGTGGTAATCAACCGAGTCGCTCTGGCATTTTGCATTACACAAGCAGATAGCCATCTTAGTCATGAAACTGCTGAAAGCTTGGAAGCTTGAAAACAAATCATTTGGAGTACAAGCAGATAGCCATCTTAGTCATGAAACTGCTGAAAGTTTGGAAGCTTGAAAACAAATCATTTGGAGTACATTTTATATCCAGGAAGGTGCACTTAAACAACAGTTACAATATTGCGCTTATCTAAACTTTCAAATGAGTTTTGCGTTTGCTCTTTATCTGGATAAACCTATTAATTTAAGACATTTTTATAGTTTGCAGTGTTTCTTTGGTTTCTGTGTTGGGTCTAGGTGTTCTGACTGGGCCGTCATTTTATTGCATTTTTACTAGCTCTCTTCTGAATTTGGTCCACACCAACCTATCCACTTCCTGTTGTGCTTTTAAATACTTGGAGGCTTTTGAGCTGCCTACCCCTAGTGCATATCTGGCCTTGGAAGCTCCTCCCAACCTCATCTTCTGCATACCTGACCCTCAAAGCTCTTCCCAGTTTTATCTCCTCTACTCATCTTACTGGTTACTAACAGAAGAAACTGGGATGGCCCTCCCCTTAGACTGTTAGTTCATAGGTTACTAGACTAATGGCCACCACAAGCCTAGCCATAGTTATCCTGAGTTGTCCCAATTGTTGGTGGTTAGGTGAAGGAAGTTTACAGAGATAAGTGTCTTTGGTAGTTAATATCGACTTCCTCTGTCCAGGAGGGGCATGGGCACTACCCAAGGAGTGAATTTGTGGTTACCCATCCATTGATCTAGGTTGTGTTTGAAGAGGGTCTAGGAGGGCTCTGTTTCACGTGAATTTGAAGCTTGTTTCAGAGAAGTGACATTCTATAAGAGATGTATCTCTCTCAATAGCATGACCTATTCATGTTAGAGGCTAGGTTAAGATCCCTGGAGTGATTGACCCTCATGCAGTTTGATTTATGAATGTGTAGCATTTCCATCAGGGCTGGGTCAGAGACTGTCCTGTTTGAGTACTTTGAAATTGCCTTAAAAGTGTGAGTGTTCCTCATTGCTGGCTTATCTACCTTTGAATCACCATGTAATTACTTGTAGCTAGTTGTTAGATTTATTTATGATACCATTTCACTTGTGGCTAACTCAAGTGTGTTTTTACATTAATAAGACTGGAAGTGTAATTCTAGTGGGAGAAGAAAGGTAGTCTGGTCTGTTAGAAATGGGATACACATAGGCTTAAGTGAGAATTGCTTGTTGTAGCTATTTGTTTGATTTGTTTCTGATGCTTTTCACTTTTGGCTAACTAAAGTCTGTTTCTGCATTAAGAAGAGTGGGACTGCAATTCTAGTCAGAGTAGAAAGGGTCTATATCAGAAGCTCAAATGGTTAAAAGTGCGAACGCTCTTTGATTGAGCTATAAATATCGAAGGCACTAAATAGCAAAGACACGAAACAGCAATTTTTTTCCTAGGGGGAAAAAAATCACTGGGCCGTTTTCGGGAGTTTGCCATTTCCTCCACTATGGTCTGATCTCAAAGTTGGTATATTTAAGTAGGGGGAGTGTGGGGGGGGTGAAGCCCCCCCACTTTATGTTGTGTTTGCATTTGTTTTTTTATTTTTGTTTTTTGTTTGTTTTTTTTGTGTTTTTGTTTTTGCAGAGCAGCAATTTGTTTTCCATGGGGAAAAAAATCACTGTTCCATGTCTTTGCCATTTAGTACCTTCGATATTTACAGCTCAGTCAAAGTGCACTTGCTCTTTTAACCATTCAAGCTTCTGATATAAACCTGAGTAGAAAGGTAGCCTAGTGTGTCCGAGCTGGAAAACACAAAGGGTGGCTTAAAGCAAGAATTACTTGTTGCAGTTAGTTGGAACCTTTTCACATTTGGCTAACCAAAGTCTGTTCTTACATTAAGAAGGCAGAGATTGCCATTCTAGTCGCAACAGTGAAGTAGCCTAATCTGTTGAAGTTGGGAAACACACAATGAGGTTGTTTAGTGTTAATCTGTACTTGACAGCTACTTTTGTTGTGCTTTTACAGTAAGAAATTCCAAGATCATCCATCTTGTGGTAGAAGGTATTTACCTGATTTCTCTGAGTTGGGAAGCATTCCAGGGAGCTCAAATTATGATTGTTTATTGGCCAGAAGCTATGGAGTTAGTTTTCAGTGTTTTTCTGTCTGTTATAAATTGGGTTCTTTTTTGTGGAACTGTTCACCGAGCAGTGTTGGTAAGCAGTACAAGCCTATAAAGCTAGAACTTAGGAACTTAACCTGTAACACAGAAAGGCTTTGCATGGAGATAAGCTTAGGGCAGCTAGTTAGTGCATCAAACAGCAATATTATTAGATCATACCACTATCTAACATCTAGCTTTAACCCTAGACACCAGTCAGGTGACCTCTGTAAAACTCATAATAACACCTCACCACATGTATACTCCAATAAACCAGAAACACAACACGTCAGCCAGGAGCACACCAAAACCACATTTTTATTAAAACTATTAAAAAATGCACAAAGTGCAAAAAGTAAACTCTCTTCAACATAACATCAGTTAAAAGGATTGATTAAGTGTTTTCATCTGGTTAATATAGGAGATCATCAAAATAAAGTCACTAGCATTAAATACTCTCTGTAACAATGAAAACCCTCCCTTCCCCATGAATTAATTAATGCATTACCTTTCTTTTTAAAGTAACAGTCTCATTTAAAAATATGTATACTAACAACTTCTTCATGGGTTTGTTAAAAATACACAATATTAAACCTAATAATTCATCTAAATCCTTATACCATAACCATTAAAAAGAAATTGTACAACACTTATTTAATTCCTTTTAACATTATAAACATACCTTTCATTCTAAGATGCTACTAATAGTAACAATTTAATTAAACTGATATTTGCCCATGACATTGATCTTTAGTTGCCATTTAAGCTATTTTATCTTTAAAATATCCTTCCATGGGCGCCTCCTCATGTCATAGTCGACACAGTTAACAATATAAAATTTGAAACTGTGACCATTCTGGTTCTATTTATGGGTATGGTGACTTTTGTTTAAAACAAAGATATCAGTGTTCTAGTAATAAGGTAGTATACATAGCACAGTGTATTGAATGCCCATGTTTCTATGTAGGGAAAAAAAAAAAAAAAAAAGCATTTAGAACCAGAATTTATCAACACACCTATGACATAAAAAAAAAGGGATGATCAGAATGCCCTGTACAAACGTATGGAAATGAATGGTCACAGTTTTAAGTTTTAAATTTATATTGTTGACAGTGTCAGCTATGATATGAGGGGACATGGAAGAATTGTTTAGAGATGAAAGAGCTTAAATGGCAATTAAAGACCAATGTCATGGGCAAATATGGGTTGGATGAAACAGTTTCTATTAGTAGTATTTTTAGAATGAAAGCTGTGTGTATAGCATGAAAAGATTTTAAATAAATGTTGTACAATTTCTTTTAATGGTTATGGTATAAGGATCTAGATTAATTAATTGGTTTAATAGTGTGCATTTTAAACAAGCACATGAAAACGTTGCTAGTTTGCATATTTTTAAATGAGAGAGTTCCTTTAAAAATACAGGTGATCAATTAATTAATTCATGGTGGAAGAGGTTTTTCACTGTTACACTGAGCGTTTAGTGCTGGTGTTCTTTATTCTGATGAAGTCCAGTATTAGTGGGATGAAGGTGCTTTATCAATCCTTTTACCTTGTTTTACATTTAAGAGAATTTGCACTTTGTGCATTTTTTGCTACCTTTAATAAAAATGTGGTTTTGGTGTGCTCCTGGATAACATCTTTTGACCCCTGTAAAACCAAGTCCATAAACCATAAAAGCCCAACCCAATACAGATCCTGACAGCATGGATTTGCAACTTCCTAATGTCTTTGAGGCCAGATTGGTAGATATGGTCATCTTGAGACAATGCAGCAATTGTCTCGTACCCAGAAAAACTTTTAATACTTAAAAAAAACTAACATAGCATGCAGGAGATGTACACACATACATTTCTTGGAGGCTAAAGCCTCACTTACAAACAAAGTTGACAAGAACACACACTATATCATTTACACATACTGTTCACCACACACAAACACACACACACACACACACACACACACACACACACACACACACACACACACGCACACACACACACACACACACACACACACACAGAACTTCTTATGCTGAGGCACTTAAAAGAAACCTCTCCATACCTCAAATACCTCCTAAGCCATCAAACGGCAGCACTTATCCTCAGCAACCAATAAAACACATACTAAAAGCAACACCTAACACCACACATAAGCCTACATCCAATGATCCCCCAAGAGCAAAGCCCATAAGGGAGCAAACACATAACCTAGTACTCTTGTCATAGGGGATTCTGTTGTACAATACACAGATTCGCCTGTCACCAGGTTGGACAATGGGAAGATAATGATTATTGGCCTGTCTGGAGTTAGGATCTACAATCTCATGCATGTACTCAAGTCACTGCACCACAGGTACCAATATGATTCTCTCATAGTTCATGTGGGTGTAAATGACCTGAGACATACCTCACTGGACTATATGAAAAGAGATGGATCTCTTTGAAAATGTGTAACAGACAGGTACATGTCAATCACTGAGCAGCATTCCACCTTAACCAAAGATGATGCCACAAAATAAACAGATGACGATTTATTTTTATGATTGGCTTAGTTTCTAGTGTGACTCCAGGGAAATCCAATATTTATCAGCATGAGAGGACATGATTAGCAGACAACGTTGCTTTACTAAGGATAGTCTCCCCCCTGGGACTTTGGATATTGGCTAAAACTTTATCCTCCCCCTTATTGTTTTTTCAGGCAATGTCAAAATAAAAAAAACTACCAACATAGCCAAAAAAAAAAAAAAAAAGAAACCATAATGGGTTACTGGTCAACATTCAAAGGATAAACAAGAAACTATACTCTGAACTCTGAACTCTGAAGTGGACATCTGAACTGTCACTGAGACTCGGTTTAAAGCCACAGAAAGTACTATGGCAGTGGAAGACCACAGTGCCTTCCACACATTTAGACCAACAGCAGCAAAGGCAGGAGATAAATGTGGTGGTGTCTGGATCTACATTAACAACAAATACAACTCAATCATCCACACTGAAGTCATAGACAAGGTTGCCTACCATGCCCTAGCCAGCTACAGGTCACCCTCTATGACCCATGAAACTCAAAACTCTTACCTAAACCTACTTGAGGCATTTCTCATCCAACCAAATACCCTATGCATTTGAGACTTTAACTATCCCTCTATAGACTGCGGAATATACACTGCCTCTAACTCACAGGAACAACCTTTTCTGGACTTTATAGACACAAACAACCCGGACAAGATAGATAGCACTCCATTCAAAGGTCCAAATATATTAGATCTAGTACTCACCAACACAGGAGAGAGTTGCAACATCTTCAAGTAAATGGTTGGACCACAAACTTGTCTCCTTTGATATAAAAATCATTCCAGAAAACCCAACCCTGTAACGATTAGGAACTTTTCTAAATCAAATTACATCCTATTAAGTGACAGTCTGTCAAAATTCCCAGCTCCTCCAAACCACAAGAACACACCTACCTATGCAGAATTATTTACAGAAACCCTATACAGACATGTAAATGGCTGCATTGAGGCTGCCATACATATCAGATGTAAGCCCAGATCTAACACCAAAAACAAACACTGGTGGAATCCTTACCTCATTGAGACAAGAGCTCTCTGACCCAACTGAACAGCAAACTAAAAGGTCTAATAAAGTCCAACAAGGTCAATTATGAGGTGAGGATAGCCTCCTAGGCTAAGGACAATCACAAGGCCTTCTTCAGCTATCTCAGGAACCTTAAAAGTAACCCTCAACAGTGTGCAGAGCTGGTAGTAAATGCCACAACCTTCACTGACCAGGGTGACATAGTGAATCCACAAGCTGATACATTTAGCTCCAACTTCACCCCCCCAACTACCCCACTACCCACTGTGAAATCCCTTCTAGCATACCCCTCCCCACAACTATCAACAGGGAGCAAGTCCTGGTGCCACTCACTAAGGCCAAAAACACTGCTTCAGTAGACCGTGACAGTATCACTGGTTACCTCCTAAAAAGCCTAAAACAAGATCTAGTAGGATCTTTTAAAGCACTCTTCAATTACAGCCTCAAAACAGGTAACGTGCCAGAAGAATGGAGGGCCACAACACCCTTAAAGGTTCCTCACCAGAAGAACCCAGGGTATGAATATCCTGTCTTACACAGATCATCTGAAAGCCCTGACTCTGTACTCAGTTTCCGACAGGTTACTGAGAGGCAATTTATGTCTAGAATATAAGGCATCCTCAGATGCAGCTGTGATGGATCTTTTGCACATCCAAAAAACAACCACCACCAGAAACATCAGATACAAGGACCTGAACTTTGCCTACAATATAACTAGAACATGCTTTAGAGACTGATAAGTGTCTCAAAGGATCCCTGCTCTATAGAATAAGCTCCCCATGCATGTGAAGCCAAGTTAATCCCTGACCCTTTTCAACAGATACCTTGATCATTGGATGGGAAATTGCAAATTCATCCCTGGTTTGACCCCCATGTCTCTGATGGCCAGAGGTCAACATAAAGTAAATTAATCCCCACCTATATACCCCACTCACATAATCTTTAGCTACCTCTTTACTAACATACCCTACCATATACGTGTTCAAGGAACTTAAGGATAAAACTGGGTTGGATTGCATGGATAGGCTTATAAAGACCATTGAGGGCATTAGCCTAGTATAAACAAATGAACCTATTAACCTACAAATTAATCTGAATGTATTTCATGATGACATAGTTATCTTAGTGTGATCATCTTTTCCATACCATAATTCTGGTAGAAAATACATGCACTGTGCATACAGGATATCTCAAAGGTTGAGTACAGCCTCTTTGGGTTGGCCAAGGCACATCAGAAAATGTAGTTGTATATTTCTAATATTTTTATGCACTATCAAGAGCAGTCTGGCAGTTGGTGCAGAGGACTGAATAATTAATAAGCTGCCTCTTGCACCAAGGGTACAGGGTTTGAACCTTTTAACCTTCATTTGCCTAATGTATGACTTTGAGCAAGTCACTTAACCAGGCAATGCTTTAGGACAATAGGAAAACTGTAAATTTGGGCTAAGCTCCTTCCTTAATGGTCTGCTAGACTATATGCCTAGTACCTACCTATGGACCTATATGTAGCAAAGCTGAAATTAATAATAAAAACATTGTACTACAATAAATCCTGATTATTTCAAAGTTGCATATGTAAGGATTTTTTCATGAGGAAATAGAAACTACCTTGTTGTTGCTTTTTAACATGATTCCCCAATAGATATGTCAGGTTTAATTAAAAGTTTTAGTAAGCAATAAAAATGAATGAATATATATTAATACACCACAGCTAGATTGCAGTGCACTTCAGGAAGTGTTACACTCCAAAGAAGGCATTGTCAGAGCAGGATGCATGGCAAAAAAATGTGTACATATTTGGCTAGCTACTCTGCTTTTAGAAGGTCACTGAGAGAACTTCATATGTGCCTAACTTTAATGATATATTGAAAACAAATTATGTTATAGCCCTTACACTGTTGAAAAGTTCTTTTAGATGTCTACTCTGCTTGCATCTGATCCTGGTGAATCAGATATGCCAGACCCATTGACTGTACTGGACTTTGCTTCAGTTGTTTGAAAGAAGTATACGGACAGAATGTCAGTATATCACATGCTTGCTTTACTTCTCAGTTGTGTGCCTCATATCTTTCATTTTCTGATTTTGGCACAAAGTAAAGCCTCAGAGAAATGCAGCTTGACAACATAGGTTAAGTCCAGTAGTAAACATGTAGAATGTTCCTTCTGATGTAAACAGAGTATAAAATTAGTTTATTCAAAGTCCACAGGCTATGTCAATGCTCTCTTTCATGCCTGTTAATTTCCCATCTCTTTCAGTTTCACATTTTAGATGTAGTGCATTCATTAGTGTGCAATTATAACTAGTGTCTGTACTTTATGAAAAATCATACGCTCTTAATAAATTAAAGAAGGGAATGAGATGACAAATTCATTTTCATTATACTGATGACTCTAATTTACATACTTTAGTAGGAGTAAAACTGCTGTGAGTAAAATATCTGCTCCAACAGTATCTTGAACAAGGCAGTGCTTAATGAAATTTCACTGGGCAACAACTGAAGAGACGCACAGCGGGGGGTACTGAAACTAGCATGTAGTGCGTAGGTGGTTGGAGGTAAGGTAAGGTAAGTTTCATTAATTTAAAGAGTTCCCGTTTCCAGAGGCTAGAACACTACTCAAGTTTGCCAAATTCGAAAATTAAAATAGTCAAGGTATTGTGAACTGACAGACAAATAATGTCACGTGGCCTTTGTTCCAGAGCTGTTTGGAAACTGGGAAATGTAAGACACGGAGTTGGCAGATTTTTATAACCAGTTTTACTGGAGTTACTTGTAAAATCTTGATTCACCAGTTTTTCTTAATGATAGGGATAGATGTAAGAGATAAATGATACAATTTGTGGATTTTAGAAGCAGCCAAATATTTATTTAAAGAAAGTAAATAATGGCATTAAAAATGTTTTATTTATTGTCCTCTGCTTCCAGGTTTTCTGTGTCTGGTCATAGCTGAAAAGGGCATCCAGACCAGCCCACTTACCTAGTAATCAAATAGTAAATAAATAAATAAGCATTGGGAACAAACATCGGGTGGCATGATGCCAGGGCACTTCTATAGGAAGGTTCCAGGGCCACCCGCCTAGTACACACCTATGAACCTATAAACCTATATATAAAAATAAAATAAATAAAAATAAATTTATAAAAAGATTAAGATACCATAAACATGCAAGCTGGTAACATCTGAGTCGAACTTTGTTGTCTTTTCTGTGATAGCGCTGTTCAGAACTTGCAGTACAATGTCGTAATTGCCATTCAACTAACACATTACATATAACTGAAAATAAAATAAGTAATGAAGCCCGAAATAACAACACAAGATGTGGACCCAGAACCTTTTCAATGAAACTTTGTCCTTGTTGTAAGATCGCTTTTGATGCTGAATTTAACACCTACAGAAAGACAGGGTAAAGATAAAACACACTAGGTTTGTAAATTAATATTAGGTTAACTGCCCTGAAGGGCAATTTTAAGTTTAACCAGTAATCTAAGGTAAGAATCAGATCCTGTATGCTGGGTCTTTGAGGTGAAGACCTTAACCGTTATTACAGACTCATTCTTGAGAATCAAACCATCTGCCTTAGAAAAACAGCTTAGCCATTATCTCAACCTCCAACCCTTAAAGTGCAGACATAGTAAAAACTATCTGCACAATAGAAAACTAGTCTGCACTGACTTCCTAATGCATTATCTACTACTAGGATGTCCAAAGTATATCCAGGTTGATTTATGGCACTTCTGTTGCATATAACTAATTAAATGTAGCAGGGTAACCTAGTTATATCCCTAAGAGCACATAAGTGGTACAGTAGGGAGTTACCTAAATATGCTGTCACAGTCATAGCCACACACCTGACAAGGTATACGAATGCAGGTTATAGGTTCATAGGTTCATAGGTTCATAGGTTCATACTAGGCTATCTGCCCAAGGGCATTTATAAGCCTAGCCCATAGTTATGTGGCTTTCGCCACCCCTTTAGTTTGAATAAAAACTATGCCTATCATTTTTCTGTGCCTCTGTCAAGCAGTGACACTGAAGTAATCCCTGGGGTATATCTGCGATCTCCCATCCATTGGTCAAGATTCCTCTTGAACAAGGCCAGCGAGGTGCTCTGCCTCACATGTACCGGGATTTTGTTCCACAGTATAGGGAGTCTCTGGGTGATGAATCTGTCCCTCCAGCACGTTCTATTTATAACCGTGTCAAGGTTTAAGTCTCCGCCTTGTGGTTCTGAGGGATCTAGATTTTTGAGGTGAAGCATATTCATCAAATCTGGGTTTGACATGGCCTTATATGTCAGGCACAGGTCACCTCTGAGCAAGCGGTATGAGACTGAATAAAGCTGGAGTTCTTTCAGTCGGGCAGCATAAGACATATTTTTGAGACCCTTTATCCTTTTGGTGAGGAACTTTGGGGCCTTTCAAGCTGCATCAGGTGTCTGGTCAGATACATTCCGAATGGGGCATTGTACTCAATCATAGGTCTAATGAGTGATGAGTACAGGGGGACGATGACCTCCCTTGATCTAGATGTGAATCCCTTCATGATCAGGTGGGCGATATAGAAGGTTTTCCTAACTACTTTAGCAACATGAGTGTCAAACGAAGACTACTGTCAACTTGGGTCCCCAGATCCCTGATGACTTTTTCTGTGCTCAGTGGATTGTCACCTATATGGTAGCTAGGGTAACCTTGTTTTTCCTGAAGGGTATGACTATGCATTTTTGGCGTTTAACTTCAGGCCATGGCTCTGGCACCAGTTATCCATTTCTGTGAGGCCCTTCTGGAGGATATCTGTGTCAGATGTGTTTTCGACTATGGCGCCCAGTTTGCAGTCATCTGCAAACTTTGTCAGCCATAACCCTCCTGTGTTTGCTTGTACTTCAGAAAAGTAGATGCTGAACAAGAGTGGACCCAGGACTGAGCCCTGTGGGACACCACTTGTGACAGGCTTTGAGTCTGACATGGCTCCAGCAACTCTGACCCTGTGGGTTCTGTCGCTTAGCCAGTTTGCAACCCATCTTGTGATGTATGGGTTTACATTCAAGCTGATGAGTTTTTCGATGATACCTGAGTGGGGTATTGTGTCGAAGGCCTTTGCCAGGTCGAGGTAGGCTGTATGGACTGCCTTTCCCTCATCAATGGCCTTGGTGACTGTCTCGAAAAAGTCAACCAAGTTTAAGAGGCAGGATCTGCCTTTGACAAAGCCAAACTGGGTTGGATCCAAAGTCTGCAAGTTCCCTATGTCTTTATTTATGAGTTCCATTATAATCCTCTCCATGGCTTTGCAGATAAGGCTTGTCAAGCTAATGGGGCGATAATTTCCAGGGTCTGTGGAGGCACCGCCCTTACTGTCACTTAGCATGCACTTCACATGCCCTTCCTGACCCCATGTCATACTTGACATACTCTGTTTCAGTGGTTAATAATCTGGAATATTCCTGGAACCAGAATACCCCAGTCATGTAGATCAAGCTTTACAAACCAATATGTTATCTGGTAGTGCAGAGCAATACGCAATACAATGGGAAATCCATTCATTTCTTTCATAATCATCTAAGTGAGTCAGCATTTTCAGCCAGATCACCTAAACATGCCACTTTCTCCAAATGGGTCACCACAAGGGAAACTTCTCTTTATAACATGTCGCAAAGACCCTTCAGCTGATTTGAGAGTTGGGGGCTCAGCCCAATGGATGGCAGTTTGGTTGTTTTTTCCCTTCCAATATGGTGTTACAGATAGTTTTGCCCCTCTCCCCTTCACAAAAATGACTCTATAGTCCGAGAAATAGAAAAAAAAAACAGTGAGTGCAGTTTTGATGAATGGGATTTCATTCTCTGATTTACCGTCTCATAACTAACATGGAGCCAACTAATGGTCTCACCTTCCATCCACTCCCAGTAGTGTACAGTAGCAATGTTTCTTGGTAATTTAGCTCTCCTGTACCTCCAGCCATGTCACCTTTCATTAGCACAATAGTATAAAAATCAATTGCAATTTACATTCTCCCCCTCATTTGCATCCATAGTCAGTAGAATGATAAAATACTAACTTTATTGATATTTTACTTCCCTATCACCCAGACGTTTATTAGCTTAAGAGCTACTACATGTTAATTTTCTCAAAATTCCACTTTGTAGTCTGTTTAGCACTTTAAGAAATAATATTGACTTATAGGATAGTTGACACATCAGTGACAGACCGAGCACTCCTCAGTGACAGACTAAATATGCAATAAGCGGTTGCCCTATCAGGAGTTGCATTAATTGAGAGCTTTGCTATTTATTGACATTCTAAGGCATACAGACTAGTATTGCCTCTAGGTTTGGGATATGGTGGGGCTATGAAGATGAACAGAAGACAAGAATAGATAACTGGTGACAAAGGGTGAAAATTCACTTTATTTACATTACCTAGTCTTTTCTGCATCATTTTCTACAATGACCACCCGGTGCCTGCAATGACCAGGCTATCAGGGTAAATGTAAATGAATGCATACGTAGACAGTTTTAGTACCCAGTCAAGTAGCATGTTTTGTAAAGATGGGTGAAACAAGAGAACCCAAAGAAAACTCAGCCAGACATGGGGAAAATGTGCAAACTCTGATAAGACAGTAACTAGGCAACAGAATCTACCCCGGATTCTAGATTTGTGGGTCAGAAACTTTAACCAGTGAGGCACTGTGCCACCCACATTCATTACAAAGCAAATTACATGACAAACATGATTACAAATAACTTGCATTTTATAAGGTTTTAGAATTTGTGGATGTAGCATATAGAGTAAAAGGGATATGTGGTATTATAGAAGTAATGGGTGACCCAGTAGAATAAGAAAGAACAATAAACTTTGAGGAGCTATCGACTTTGGGAAATTAGGGAAAGATCAAACTGACTGTGATGTGAAATCTCTCAGCTTTAAAATCCTTTCTCTGGGTCATTTTGTTTAACATGATGATTATCTTCTAAGTAGCATTTAATGACAGCCTTTTTTAGTAGGTAGAAAGGACTCTGTTGACACTGCTAAAGTTGCTGAGGAACAAAAATGAAAAAAAACGAAGCAAAATCTTTGGTAAAACAGCATGGCTTAGTTGCTGTTGAAAGTAAATACTTGGCAAGTCGAGCCCTTACATAAACCACTTTTATTGATAAAAACATAGAAAAAACGATGAGCGCTTTCCACTGTAATAACCTTCATCAGATTGTGAATGTACAATAATCTGAAATCACTTAAAAATAAATTACAGCCAATCACATTCATTGCTAAAACAAACTAACCAATGAAAAACATTTCCTGCTATCCTAAACACTCATTTCTGTATCATCCAACCATAAATTACTTTAAAAACAATGAACCAATGACTCATAAGAGGTGGGGTTGAAGCAGTAACGTTGACGGCATCCAATTGCTAAAGCATATGCAAATTAGATCTTCCTAGGAAGGCATATTATTGGTATTTCAAGACTAAAATATAGCCAGCGCAAGTGACCGATCACTCGGTTCTTTAAATAATAATTATTAATAGACATAACACTTAATTAAACAAATTTGCACAACTAAAACCCTTTGATAGGTTATATGCCATTTTTGTAAGAACAAAACCATAAAGAGATATAACAACGGCTTCAACAGCAGCCTAAACACTCATTTTGACATTATCCAAAGAAAATTTGCTTAAAGGGCAATAAATCAATGACTCTTAAAAGATGGAGTTAAAATAGTAACAGTGAATGCATCCAGTTGCTAAAGCATATACAAATTAGACCTTTCTAGAGAAGCATATTATTGGTATTTTAAGACTAGAGTACTAGTCATAAATTTATAACCAGTGCAAGTGACCGATCACTCCGTTCTTTAAATAATAGTTATTAATGGGGACATAACACTTAATTAAATAATTTTGCTCAACTAAAACCTTACAATAGGTTAGATGTCGTCTTTATAAAACAAAACCATAAAAGCATATAATGACGGCTTCAGCAGCAACCTAAACACTCATTCCGACATTATCCAATCAAAAAGTGCTTAAAGGACAATAAACCAATAGCTCATAAGAAATGAGGTTAAAACAACAACAGTAGTGCATCCAATCACTATAGCATATGCAAATTAGATCTTTCAAAAGGACATATTATTGGTATTTCAGGACTAAAATGCTAGTCATAAATTTATGGCCAGTACAAGTAACCAATCACTCGGTTCCTTGAATAATGATTGTTGATGAAAACATAAAACTTGATTAAACAGTATTACACAACGAAAATCTTTAGATGGATATAAGCCGTCTTTACAAGTACAAGACCATAAAGACATAAATCAATGGCTTCAGCAGCAGAACTTAAAAATAAATAAAAATTCCACTGTAGTCAGACACAATGGTTAGTCTAAGGAAAGTTTTAAACTAACTTGTACATTCCAAGTAACTTCTTCTTCCGGCTGCTCCCGTCAGGGGTCGCCACAGCAGATCAACTGTTTCCATGTCTTCCTGTCCTCAGCATCTTGCTCTGTCACACCAAGCACCTGCATGTCCTCTCTCACCACATCCATTAACATTATCTTAGGCCTTCATCTTTTCCTGTTGCCTGGCAGCTTCATCCTTAGCATCTTTTTTCCAATATACTCTGCATCCCTCCTCAGCACATGTCCAAACCAACATAATCTTACCTCTCTGGCTTTGTCTCCAAACTTCCAACCTGGGCTGACCCTCTAATATACTTATTCCTAATCCTGTCCATCCTCGTCACACCCAGTGCAAATCTTAACATCTTCAACTCTGCCACGTCAAGTTCTGACTCCTGCCTTTTTGTTAATGCCACTGTCTCCAACCCATATAACATAGCTGGTCTCACTACCCTCTTGTAGACCTTTCCTTTCACTCTTACTGGTACTCGTCCATCACAAATCACTCCTGACACTCTTCTCCACCCACTCCATCCAAGTAACTAACCTTCCAATATGGTTAGAACAATAAAGCTGAAGGCATCAATGATGGAAATCTTTTCAAAGAAAAGTATCTTTGCAAATAAAGCAGCAACAATATAACCAATCATCATGGTTTATGCAAATGGGTAATCCAAAGAAAGCTCATCACTCATCTCCTAAAGAAAACCACCAACCACTAACCATTACCAAGTACACATAACCAATCATTCTGTTCCTTAAAGAATAATAGCCGAACCAGACACAACAAACACAGCCAAAAAACTACTGAGCCAAGCCCCTTGCATGGGCTATGCGCTCCCTAGCTAAAACCTAATGAACATAAAACAATGACTTTCATAGTCAAAATCAAAGCTAAAAACTTATGATAAAAAAATAATAAATAATAGTGGTTGGACTAAAACTATGGTCCATCAGCTATATTAAAAATAACTGGCCTTCCAGAGACAATTGAACTAGCAACATTGGTCACAGGCATAACTCATAAAATAAAAATAATTGCAAGAAGAAGACATCTTAGAGTAAACTAGCTTACACTATTTGACAGGCAACGATGACATTAACCAATGAAAAACATGCCTTATTGACAAAAAACAGTGATCGCCCAAAACAATCGGATATATTAAAAGTGACTGGCCTACTATATGAATAGCAAAAAGTGGCAGTAGAACTAGCGACATTAGTCGCAAATAGAATTAAGGTTGATCGCAAGAAAAGACATCTCAAAAGAGTAAATTAGCTATCACTATCTGACAAGCAGAAATGGCGTATGCTTTAATACCAAAAACAGGTCAGGCAGTGATAGTCCAAAAAAAAAAAACACAACCAGATGCAAAGTCTGTTGAGAATAATCCAAATAACCTATGTTGCTGAAGTCCATGGTGGCTTACTCAGGATATATTACTTGGATCATCTCGTGATGTAGGGGTTTATGTTCAGGCTGGTGAGCTTGTCTATAATACCTGAGTGGGGAATGGTGTTAAAGGCCTTTGCAAGGTCTAGGTAGGCTGTGTGGACCACCTTTCCCTCATCTATAGCCTTGGTAACTGTTTCAAAGAAGTCCACCAGGATTAGGAGGCATGATCTGCTCTTAACAAAGCTGAACTGGGTAGGGTCCAGTGTTTGGAGGTTTCCAATGTCTCTATTAATGAGATCCATGATGATGCGCTCCATAGCTTTGCAGACCAAGCTAGTCAGACTTATAGGGCGATAGTTCCAGGAGTCCGTTGTGGCTCCACCTTTCTGGAGCAGAATAACTGTCACTGTGCACCACTCTGTGGGCACGTAGTCTGTGGAGAGGCTGAGTTTAAACATTGTGTTTAGGTGAGGGGTTAGTTCATCTTTGAGCTCATGTAGGACACAGCCTGGGACACCATTTGGTCCCATTGATGCTGTGTTTTTGGCTTTGGAGAGGGCTGTTTTAACCTGAGTGTCTGTGATTTCAGGGCACTATATTCTTCTGGTATAGTTATGGGCCCTTTTGTGGGTGAGAGGGGAGTAAAATTTGCACTGAACCTGTCTGCCAGGATGTTGGCTATATTGGTTGCTTCAGTGTATTTTGTGCCATTCTGCACTAACTCCGAGCAGATCTGAGAATTGCCACTTAGATTCTTGACATAGCTAAAGAATGCCTTGTGGTTATCATTGGATTCCATGGCAATTTTTCTTTCGAAGCTAGCCTTGGATGATTTTATGAGGGAACGTAGTTTCTTGCTGATACTGATCAGGGATGTCTTCCCTTCTTGGGATTTTACTCTTTTCTGTACTAGTTTCCTCCTCCTATTGTATAGCTTGTTTATGGCAGGGGTCCACCAGACTGGTTTCCTTTTCTTGGAGGAGTGAGTCTTAGTTTTGTTTGGGATAGCACGATCCATGCATTCTTGTAGGTGCCCATAGAGTGCATTAGTAAAGGATTTTGCAGCTTGGACAGCATTATCCTTTAGCATGGGGGCTTTGAAACTTCCCACCTCAGTCTTAAGTAACGTAAAGTTTGCTTTTGAAAAGTTTTTCACAGTGGTTTCTTTGACCGGGAGTGGTGGCAGAATGTGGATATCCAGAGTGATTAGTTTATGGTCAGATCTAACCAACGAGGGGTTGACCTACGGTGTGGAACATCGGTCGCCCGTGTTGGTGATGACCAGGTCCAATATGTTGTCACCTCTGGTGGGGGTGTTGACCAATTGATTTAGGGCATTTGAGTTTATAAATTCTAGGAAATGTTGGGCAAGGGGTTTTGTACTTGAGTAGTTCTCCCAGTTAATGTTTGGGTAATTGAAATCACCCAATATCAGGGTGTTTGGTAAGACCTTTATGTTTGCCAGTGTTTACAGGAATGTGGAGTGGGGGTCCTGGGACATGGTGGGTGATCTGTAGCAAGCTATAATTTGAATAGCAGTTTTGCCCGCTGTTAGTTACAAGTGGATGGTCTATGAAGCATCGTGCTGTGCTGCTAACCTGGAGGTGTGGGTATCCTTGATGAATATGGATACGCTCCTGCCATTTGTATTTTGGTCCGGGTTTTGTGGCCAAAATGTATGGTATGAGTTTTAGCCTGGTAGTGCTGGGTTGCTCTCTGGAGCCTTAAACCAGGTTTCTGTTACTGCACATATATCGATTTTCTCCATACTGAGGAGTGCCTTGAGTGCATGCATTTTGAGGTTTAGACTTCTGGCATTGAGTAGCATTACCCTCAGTTTTTTGTTACTTGTGCTATTTATGGTGGTGGGTTTGTCTTTTGAGCCTTGCCTAAAAAAGGCACTATGGGGGTGGCAAGAGCCTTGGCCATTATTCGAAAGCCTAAGGGTGACAGGTACAAGCCATCTCTAGTGAAGCAGCGTGGCTTGTCGAGCATGTCATCTCAGGCTGACAGACAATAGATCCCCTTTGAATGACACCAGAAGCTTAATCAATTGTTGAAACTGATATTTTTTTCTCTATACCATGGTACCATTCTTGGTGAGGGCAGGATGCTACTCAGGGTCAAGGTCATACCAGCCTGGGCTACGTGATCAGAGAGCTCCTCCATGTCTCTTTTCATGTAGTCCAGGGAGGTACGGCTCAGGTCATTCACAACAACATTATGACAGAGTCATATTTGTACTTGTTCTGTAGTGACCTGAGTGCTTGTGTTATGTGACAGATCCTGGCACCCGACCGACAACTAACAGTAACCTTCTCCTTGTTCAGTCTAGTGAGTGGGATGTTGGTGTGCCTGACTACAGAGTCACCTATTACTAGTGTGTTGGGTATGTTATTTTGCCTTAAGGGCTGTAATTGTGTGACACACTGGTTTTGTGAAGTATGTGTTTCATGGTTTGTGTTGGTGGGGTGGAGGTTGCTTGGATGTATGCTTTGGAGGTCTCTGTTGCTTTTGCAGATTTTTATTTAGAGCCTCTGAGTATGTTTTCATGTATTTATGTGTGTTTTTTGCCAGTGCTGGTTTCATAGGTCTATGTGAGACTGGTGGTGTGATGCAAGTAATTCCCTTCTCCTCTTGACTGCCTGGTCCAGTCTTGGGTTGAGAGAGCTTAGCCTCCAGTTTGGCTATATAAACCGCATCTCTCACATGTATTAGTGTTTGGTGGAAGGAGGAGAGGGTTGTCTGTGTACATGAGGCAATTGTAACATTGCCTCAAAATCCCCAGAGTCACCAGTTAGACCAGGGAGTACACCTGAAACTGCCCTTTGGACATGCCTGGATAGGTACAGTGAACTGTTTTACTGATTGACTGGTGAGGTCGAATAGAGAGCCTTGTCCTTCTCTACAGTATAGGGGGGGTCTAGTGCTATGGTTTATTAGTGCTTGCTATGAGTTTTGAGCAAGTGCCGGGATGAGAAGTGAATGGTTTGAGTGCTTAAGTTGAAAGTTTGTCTAGTTCCAAGGAAAAAATTGAAGAGTAGACTTTGTGGAGCCGGGAATAGTTATACCCTAGCTAACCGGTGCTGCCCGGCACGCAAAACCACACAAATGCGGGTTTTATAGCAGGGAAATGAAAGAGATAGAAATTAGCCCAAAATGGCCAATAAACTACTAATTTCTGGGCTGAAACCACTCCTCCAGGGACAGATAGGCTGCTCAAAGCTCCCTCTCTCACAGTGAACAGTGAAACTTCCTTCTATCCAAGTAAGGTATGGGCAAACACAGAAACTTGTAACACAGCCCTGAATTCAGCACTAACCTGAAAACTGGACTATACTAGCTTAGAAAGGCAGGAAAACAAGTATTTGTTTTATAGCAAAATTTAGGGTGATCCACTACAATAGTTTTGATCTTATCATCTGCTGTTAAAACTGGCCAAAACCTCCTAATGGTCTCGCAAACACATTTACTGTCATTGCTAAAGGTCATCAGACATTTCATGTGTGAGTTATCAGTCCTGGTTTTAAATGGTAAAGAAAAATCAGCTGGTCAGCTAAAATATGGCCGACCTTGTTTGGTTCTAATGGTGTTAATATTGGTGGGCAGTTTAAGGTCCATATACTTGTATCCCTTGATTTCAAATTATGCTGCAAAACAATGAACTCTTGTTGAAAGTCATGTTCATTGGTACATAGTCGAGAGATTCTAGTAACTTGATTATCCATAATATTATTGAAGACATGTTTAGGGTACATGCTCTGTTTATGCAAATAATGATTCCTCCATGTGTCTTTTCTGTGGAGATTAGTTTGGATTCCATCTACAGGATCTAACAAGATCTTCACATCCAAAAAGTCAGTTTATTGATCTGAATAATTGACATTAAATTAAAAAAATACAGTGGTGTTATTAAGGTTATCTGTAAAAAAAGTCAATTGTTCAATAGAGTCTGGCAGTTGGGACTAAGATTAAAGTTGTGAGCTTTAGTTCCTGTAGTGCAGGGATTAATTCCTTCAACCCTCCATTGTGGCACTGAGCAACTCACTTGACCATGCATTAACTCTGGGTCGCTTCTGAAAAGGGACTCTGGGCCTACGTGGTTAGCTTAATGACACAATCTTTTTCTTTAAGAAATACAATCTTACTACACAATATAGAAGAAGGTTTGGTATGAGGGGGTGGGATAACTGAAGAAAAAAGAAAAAATAATCCAAATTGTGCAACTGATGTGTTATATTTGCGAAAATGCTTAGATGTTATGCAGGGAAAGCACTCTACTCCCACACCGTTGTCAGAAATTGGAACTCTCTACCCCATTCTGTGTCCACTGCCACCTCCATCACTAAATTCAAAAACTCCCAAAAATCACATCTCCTTAGTGCCTGGTTATGTCCCTGTATCACATAACTTTACCCATACTGCTATTAACTCCCCAAATTGATCTCTGATCACCCGCATGCTTGTTTAATTTAGAAGTTGAACTTTTAACTGTAGAATTTACTTAATATATTTTCTTCTCTTGCCAATGTATAACTGACATTGTCATTTCACTTATTTTCTACACCATAATTTATTTGGAGGGTTCTTAGTTATTTCTTGTTATATTAATATGTTCACCATATATGTTGTAACCTGTTCACTACATCTTATTTGTGTAGTTGTCTTTGTAGAACTAGATGCCGGAGCTTTTCTCCCCAGGCCTCTGCTGAAAATGGACCTGGTCCAGTCGGAATTTCCCAGTTAACAAATGTAAAATAAAATAAAACAAAATAAATAAATGTTAGTTTACAGACTAAGTATCACAACAAACCAAAAGTTATACTTTTTACTGTAGTA
Source organism: Protopterus annectens (assembly GCF_019279795.1). NCBI lineage: Eukaryota > Metazoa > Chordata > Ceratodontiformes > Protopteridae > Protopterus > Protopterus annectens. Next base: position 1,163,385,749 of record NC_056737.1, on the reverse strand, counting down.
CTTGGCTGTGTTTTGTAGCTCTTCAGACTGCTATACTGTACCTTCTAGATTTAAAATATAAGTTTAACTCTACCTTAGTTTATCCATATTTACTTTAAGCCGTTACATTTGTGCATATGTGACTTCTGTGGAGTGCTCTGTGATGTCCTTGCTTCTGAAAAATTCTCAGTTTCTTTACCAAAGCCATAAAATCTGGTCTTTTCAGAACCAGTACCTTAGAATTGTCATTGAATTTGTATTTTCATCTCATTCCTCATTTTTCCATTCCCTGTACTGTGCTTCACCCAATCCATTTACCATAACTTAATTAAATAATAATAATTTATAGGAAGAATAGGCGACTGTCCGATCTAGCTAAACTGCAAGTATTTCTGCTTCTTGAACTGTTTTAAACTGTTTAAAGTTGTTTTTGCACCTGCACTTTTAAAGTTTGTCCTGTTTGTTGCATTTACCTGTTGAGGCTACACACTCAAGTGCGCTAGCCTGTGTTACATATTTATTGCATTTTCCTGCTGTTTGCTGCAAAAAAGAAAAAAAAAAAAAAAAAGAAATTATCCCTGTTTTCTGTCTTTCCTGACCTAGAGGAGTCCAAATACAGCATTTGCTGTATTCTGGAATTTTGGGAAGTTCCTGTGTTGCCCACTTCCTTTCTTGGATAAAGTGAGGCTTCTTTATTCACCAGTGGCATTGGGGAGCTGAGAGCTGCCTATCTATCCCTGGAGGAGTGTTCCCAGCACAAGAATCTGGTAGTCTATTGGCCGTTTTGGGCCAATTTCTATCTCTTTCAAGTCTCTCTGTATAAAACCCGCTTTGGCGCCGTTTTTGCACTTCTTACTACTCAGCCAAGCTCCTCGTGGTCCTGCAGAGTGGTGCTAGCAGCAGAGAGTCTAAAAGAGTGACTGCTATCCTGATAAAAGTGGGGTTTTTTTCTGCTACTACCTGGGCGACTGTCTAATCCAGCAAAACTGCAAGCATTTCTGCTTTTTGAACTGTTTTAAACTGTTTAAAGTTTTTTTTTCACCTGCACTTTTAAAGTTTGCCCTGTTTGTTGCATTTACCTGTTGAGGTTACACACTCAAGTGCGCTAGCCTGTGTTACATATTTATTGCATTTTCCTGCTGTTTGTTGCAAAAATAAAAAATTGCTTTTATTTAAAAAAACTTGACGAAAAACCAAAAGGAGGGGATATCAATATTTCATCAAGATACCCACACCTCTTTGTTAGTCAGCAAAAAGCATCAGAGACTATCCATGTGCAACTAACAGTGGGTAAAACTGCCTTCCAGTTTACAGCCTGCTACAGACCACCCTCCCAAACCAAGGAACCCCACTCGGCCTTCCTGAGAACACTGGAAAATATGAAGGTCTCTCCAAACACCATTATATTGGGTGACTTCAACTACCCAAACATAGACTGGGAGCATTACTCTAGATCCAACACCCTAGCCCAAAAGTTCCTAGAATTTATAAACTCAAATGCTATGGAACAACTTGTTACCACTCCCACAAGAGGGGAAAACATACTGGACCTGATCATCACCAACATGGGGACTCTATGCTCCAGACCAGAAGTGTATCCCTCACTGGTAAGATCAGACCATAAACTAATCTCACTAGATATTCACATCCCGACCCCAGCCCCTGCCCAGAAAACCACAGTGAAAAACTTCTCTAAAGCAAATTTCACACTCCTCAAAACCGAGGTGGAATCCTTCAAAGCCCCCGGGCCTGTGGAAAATATGGCCCAGACCGTAGATTCCTTTATAAATGCATTATATGAACACCTTCAGGAATGCATGGATCATGTAATCCCAAATAAAACCAAGACCCAATCCTCCAAAGGCAGGCGTCCTGTCTGGTGGACCCCAGCCATAAACAAATTATACAATAGAAAGAGGAAGCTACTACATGATAGAGCAAAATCCCAAAAAGGGAAGGCATCTCTGATCAGTATTAGCAAAAAACTATGGGCACTCATAAACTCGTCTAAGGCTAGTTTCGAGAAAAAAATTGCACAGGACACTAAGGATAATCACAAAGCTTTCTTTAGTTATGTTAGGAAGCTGGGTGGGAATTCCCAAATGTGCTTAGAATTAGTCCAAAATGATTAAAAATACACCGAACCCACAGACATTGCCAACATCCTAGCTGACAGGTTCAGCGCAAACTTCTCCCCCCCTTCCCCACCAAAAGGGCAAATATCTATCCCAGCAGAGTGCTGCCCCCATGACATCTCGGATGCTGAGGTAAGAGCCACCCTCTCCAAAGCAAAAAACACAGCATCAATGGGACCAGACGGTGTCCCGGGCTGCGTCCTACATGAACTCCAGGAAGAACTAAACCCAAACATAAAACTACTGTTCAATCTCAGCCTTACTACAGGATATGTACCCAAAGAGTGGCGTACAACAACAGTGGTCCCTCTCCACAAAGGTGGTGCCTCAACGAATCCTGGAAACTATCGCCCCATAAGCCTGACTAGCTTGGTCTGCAAAGCTAAGGAAAGGATCATCATGGACCTCATAAATATATTGGGGACCTACAGACACTGGATCCTACCCAGTTTGGCTTTGTTAAGGGCAGATCCTGTCTTTTAAACCTGGTCGATTTCTTTGAAACAGTCACCAAGGCCATTGACGAGGGGAAGGTGATCCACACAGCCTACCTGGACCTCGCAAAAGCCATCGATACAATACCCCACTCGGGCATTATAGATAAGCTCACCAGCTTAAATATAAACCACTATGCCACTAGATGGGTTGCAAACTGGCTCAAGGACAGAACCCACATGGTTAGAATTGCTGGAGCCATGTCAGACTCCAAACCAGTTACAAGTGGCGTCCCACAAGGCTCAGTTCTGGGACCTCTCTTGTTCGGTATATAATTCTTGGAGGTACAGGCCAACACGGAAGGACTGTGGCTGACCAAGTTCGCAGATGACTGCAAACTGGGTGCCATAATCAACTCTCCAGCCGACACAAGCATCCTCCAAAAGGGCCTCATAGAAACAGACAACTTGTGCCAGAGCCATGGCCTCAAGCTAAATGCCAAAATGTGTATAGTCATCCCCTTTGGCAAAAACAAAGTGCCCACAAATTACCACATAGGTGGTAATCCATTAAGTATGGAAGAAGTAATTAGGGACCTGGGGACCCAAGTTGATAGCAATCTCTCATTCGACAACCACGTGGCCAAAGTGGTTAGAAAAACATTTTATATAGCCCACCTAATCATGAAGGGATTCACATCTAGATCAGGGGAGGTCATCGTGCCTCTTCACTCATCCCTCATCAGGCCCATAATTGAGTACAATGCCCCTTTTGGGATGTACCTTAACAGACACCTGCAGCAACTGGAAAGACCCCAAAAGTACCTCACCAAGAGGATCAAAGGGCTCAAACAAATGCCATATGCTGCCCGGTTAAAGAAACTCCAGCTCTACTCAGTGGCATACCGCCTGCTCAGAGGCAATATGTGCCTGACGTATAAAGCCATGTCCAACCCGGAATTAATGGACATGCTGCACCTCAGAAAATCCAAATCTCATCGAGCTACGTGCTTGAGAGACTTGAACCTCAGCACTGAAATAAATAGGACATGCAGGAGGGACAGATTCATAACCCAGAGGCTCCCTTCACTCTGGAATAAAATCCCAGTCCAGGTTAGGCAGAGTCCCTCATTGACTCTCTTCAAGAGGAAGCTTGATGAGTGGATGGGAGATCATAGGTTTACCCCGGGTATCACTTCTGTGTCACTGTTAGACAGAGGCACAGTATACTAACCTCGAAAAAGGGCATAGCAAAATTCATTTAAAATGGGTGGCGAAAGCCAAACACACTCTGGCTAGGCTTGTAAATGAATAACCACAATAAAGGAAGTGTCCAAGATAGTACTCTAAGCTGTTAAGAAAGAGGTAAACATCCACAGATAGAAAATAATTTTTGCAAGTGCCAGTGGTTCCGTTTTGTGTCCGTTTCCTTTTATTACTAGGCTTGTAAATGCCCTAGGGCAGATAGCCTAGTATGAACCTATGAACCTAATAATGGCACAGTGACACAGCAGATAGCCTTATCACCTTACAGCAATAGGTTCCTTGATTTGATTCTTGGCTAGCGTGTCTCCTGTATGGAGCCTGCATGTCTTCCCTGTGTCTGTGTGGGATTCCTCTGGGTTCCCTAGTTTCCTCTCACATTCCAAAGACATGCATGTAGACACTGTAAACTGGCCATAGGTGTGAGTGTGCATATGATGTGTGCTGTGGAAGTACTACTGCAGCAGGGCTAGGCACCCGGCAGTGTAAACCTTGGATCTAGACGATTGTCACTGTTGAAGTAACACCCTGACCTCATGTGCGAAAATGTGAAAAAGGGATTGCGGGTGGATAGAATCAACTTTAGAAACAAGCATAAAGTAAAACCTTACCTATCTATGTGTAATACAATACTTGGGTATAGTTAAAATGTGTGTTGTCAGCTCCAGGATGGGGCAAACCTCTAGAAAGTTAAGTTACACAATTATGAGCAGAACCACAAAATGTTCACTCAAGTTTATTTAAATCCACCTGTCAGCCACCTCCAGTGAACTAGACACCAGATATTAAGCCATCTGAAAGATGAAATCATTTTTTTCTATCATACATGAAAGAAAAACACTCAGTTGATTTAACTTGTTGAGATGTAGATGCATAGCATTCCGTGGCATAGCAAGTAGAGTCACCTGATATGGATGTGCGCAGCAAATACGTGGCACAACTATGCACTATGTGCTGTAAAACACATAAAGGAAAACAACAGTAAAAGTAGAGTATGGCTGCATAATTTATCCCATGATGCCTTGCTTTCTCATTGACATATTGTATAACAGTATGGCAGAGTATTTCATAACTTTATTTTATAATCATGTCATAGTAATATATAGTAAAGCTGCATGTTTTGTTTTATAATACTTGTCTGACACTTGTACATTTACAGAACTTAACACATGGCTGCTTACATCTCTTGAGATGTGATTTATTGAACAATGCAAAGTTGAAACTAAGAAGGCTTCATTCTTATCAGAGTCAAGTATATACTATATAGGCCTCTACTTAAACTGATCAACCTCAGCCTATCCACAGGGTTTGTCCCTGATGCCAGAAGAACAGCTACTGTGACTTCCCTACACAAGGGTGCCCACTCTACAGCCCAAGATAATAATATGCTTTTCAGACTCACCAGTATGCAATTCATATATGCAAACATAAGGTAATTTAACTGATTTAGGCCCCAATCTATTTGTTTTTGTGAATGCCAGGTTGTGTCTCCTGAACCTAGTGAACTACTTTGAAAAGGTTGCAAAATGTGGACAGTGGCTGCTTTATTTAAGACTTTCCACACTGTCCACCATGTTGATATTATTGAAACCTCTAAGTTGTCTGTTGGATTGCAAATTGGGTATCTAACAGATCCCAAGTAGTGAATGTTGGTGGTACCCTCCCTAAATACAACATTGTAACTAATGGGTTACCACGGTGATCGGTTTTAGGTCCTCTCCTTGTCATTCATTTTGCAGACATCTAAGTCAATATCCCTTGAATGTGTTTGAATGAGTTTGCTGATGACTGCAAGCTGGGTATGCATTGTCAGCTGCTCTTCCACAGACAGTAAGCAGCTTTAACAGGGGTTGGAATGTACACATGCTTGCTATAAATACTGGAAATAATATCCAAAATCAAAAAACAAACCAGACTTCAAAACCTCTAATTTATGAAGACAACAGAGCTTTAAGGATAACAATTCCCTTCTTCAGCGTTAGTTAAAACAATCATTATACATTAATTAAATACCAAACTGAAGTAGATCACAAGATACAGACCCCCAATCATACCACTTCTCCAATAAAACACTCATTAGTACCAAGAGGCATTTAACAGTATTAAGAATAAAACAACATCTGTAAGAAATATATGTTTAAACTAAAGCAACATCTATAAAACATATATGTGAATGTCTCAAAACATATTTACTTGCTCTAACCACAAAATTATTTTACTTTGTATATCATCATGTATATATTACCTACATATCTTGACTATCTATTTGCTCTTGATGAGTGGATGGGAAATAGGAAATTCACCCCAGGAATCACTCCAGTGGCTTTACTCGACAGAGGCGCTGGGAACTAGGTTGGGTGGCACGATGCCAAGGTAATCCTATGGGCTAGGCTTGTAAAGGCCCCAGGGCCATTAGCCTAGTACACACTTATGAACCTATGATGCTTTCATGTTATTTGGCCTAGAACTGTTACAAATTGTTATTCTACATAGTCCAAAGACCAGTGCAGTCTTTATTGGGTCTCAGAGATAGTCTGAGAATGAATCTGCTTTCTTTTATGAAAAAAGTTCATCACATAAGTGCATGTCCTAGTTCTAATTTTTCTGAAGCTATTTTCTCAGATTATGCTGATGTTTTTGATGACAACTTGGGCAAACTTCCAGTTGTGTATTCCATGAAGTTAGACCCAGAGGTCACTCCAGTGGTCCGACTGGCAAGAAGAGTTCCGATAACTATGCAGGATAAAGTTAAGGCTCAGTTGGATAAATGGTACAGCAAGGTGTAATTTGTCCAGTTACAGAACCAACTGAATGGGTGTTGTCCATGGTAACTGCTCACAAAAAAGGCTCAGATGAAATCAGAATATGCATTTACCCAAGAGATTTGAACAAAGCATTGAAGAGACCATATCATCCAATGTGCACAATCAAAGAGGTTGCAGCCCTAATACTGAATGCCACAGTTTTTTTCTGTCTTGGATGCAAAAAGTTAATTTTGGCAAGTGATGCTTGATTGCAAATCCTCATTACTAATCACTTTTGGTACTCTGTTTGGCAGATATAGATTCCTAAGGATGCCATTTGGAATAAATTCTGCAAATGAAGTCTTCCAGCGTGCAATGGAGCAACTTTTTTCAGATTATCCTTGTGCCTTAATAGTAGATGATTTATTGATTGGAGGTAGTGGTGAAGCAGAGCATGACAAAAACCTAAAGAAAGTTCCAGACAGAGCACATGAAGTAAACGTAAAGCTTAATTAAACAAATTTGGATTTCAGAAGTTACATATGTAAGTTATGTATTTACCAGTACTGGCTCAAGGCCAGATCTGACCAAGCAAGCAGCTATTCTTGAGATGTCAGCACTAGACAATGCTCAAGCTCTACAGCATTTCCTAGGCATGGTCAACTATTTAGGCACGTTTATACCAGAGTTCAGTGAGTTGACAGCACCTTTAAGAGAACTGATGTGCAAAAATGTTGCATGGTCATGGTTAGAACAGCACCAGAAGGCATTTGAAGACCTTAAGCAGAAAATTGTCACCCCCACCTACATTAAGATACTATGATGTGATCAAACCAGTATCTCTTTCCTGTGATGCTTCAAAATTTGGTCTTGGCACAGTTATACTTCAAGAGGGCATACCAGTAGCCTATGCATCTAGAACACTTACCCAAACTGAGATGCAGTCTGCTCAAATTGAGAAAGAACTTTTGGCAATAGCATTTGCATGTTCCAAGTTTCATGATTATATTTATGGTTGAGCTATTCAGATTGAAACTGACCACCAACCTCTAGTCACTATTCTAAAGAAGCCTATGCATTCCACTCCAGTGAGATTACAAAGAATGATGCTCAAAAATACAACTTCAAAATGATCTATATGAAAGTCACACTGCTCTATCTGGATGATGCCTTATCCAGATCATCCAGAAATACAACAGAACAGCTTGATGCAAAGAATTTTGACTTTGACGTGATGGCAGTGCATAATTTTTCTATCACTAGGCTGGATGAGTTAAGAGATCACACAAAGACTGATCCAATTTTGCAAAAACTCAATCACTACATTAATGTTGGATGACCGTCAAAGCAATATAGTGTACCACCTGAAGTGCAAACCTATTTTACTTATAGAGATGAAATGTTGATGGAAGACGGCATTATTTTCAAAAGTTCTAAAATTGTTGTTCCTGCTTTCTTACAACAAGAATATATCCAGATTGTGTATTGTGGTTACCCAGGTTCCTCATCCACTAAGAGAAGAGTGAGAGAATGAGTATTTTGGCCTTCATTACTGAAAGACATTGATAAAATACTTTATTCTTGTTCAGCATGCAATAGTACTAGGCCACATTTGCAGAGGACAACTTCAGCTAAGTCCAGTTTCTGAACTACCTTAGTCAAGAGTAGCCACTGATATATTCGAGTGGAACAATCAACACTACTTGGTTATTGGTAGACTCTTATTCAAATTGGTTTGAGATTGATCTACTACCTAACCTAACATCGACTGCTGTTATAACTAAGTTGAAACATCATTTCTCAGTCCATGGTAGTCCACACAAAGTTATTTCTAACAATGGTACTCAATTTACTAGTCAGTTGTTTCAGAAATTTGCAAGAGAATGGGACTTCGTACATCTTACTAGTAGTCTGGAGTATCCACAGTCAAATGGACTAGCTGAATGTGCAGTACAGAGTGCATAGCAATTACTCAAAAGGTCAAAGCCTGACAATACGGATGTCTTTTTGAATCTACTCAATCTCAGAAACATACTCCGTGATGATATTCTTGGCTCACCTGCTCAAAGACGTCTTTCCAGGCAAACCAGAACTACGCTACCTATTAGTTCCATTTTATTGAGGCCTAAAGCTAAGAGCAACAGAACAATCAAGGCTCAATTATTCAAGAAGCGTTCTATCTAGAAGTCCAGTTATGATAAATCAAGTAGACTTCTACATCTGTTGAGGGAAGGAGAGACAGTGAGAATACAAATGGCAAAAGTTTTTGACTGGATTGGTCAAGTTACAGGTATATTTGCTGAGCCGAGATCCTACCTTGTAGAATCTGAGGGTGTGGAGTACACTAGAAATTGGAGTCATCTTCTTCCTGTACTAGAATCATGATTGCAGCATTGTTCCTGTGATACAGACTCTAGATCTCAGAGCGAACCAAATGTCGTTCCTATCCCAGAGTGTGTTCCAACCTCTGATTCCATTCTTGAAGATGTTCCAAAGACTTCCAAGGTTGAGCATTTTGTAGAGACAGCTCCAGTTGCTAAACCCAATTCCCAGTTTTATGTCACAATATGGTCGAGTATCCAGGCCCAGTGTGAAATATGCAGCAACACGGACTTAACTGTGTATGTATATATATATATATATATATATATATATATATATTGTTTCTCAAAGAGGGAGAATGTAGATCAGTGTGTATGACAGAATGTGCTGTGTCTTTAAGAAGCATGTCAGAGGCTGAGTGTGCACATACATATACCAGTCATGTGTTATTCCCAGTGCCATTTTGAGAGTGCAGCCAGAGAGTGAGCATGTATGATTGCAGTAATTAGTTTGTATATAAGTTATTTTAAGGTAAAGTCAGTAAACTTCTATCATGATGTGTTTATATAAAATAAAGCTGCTTGAACTAGAACCCAAGAAGACACTTATATTGTGTCCAAAGTAGGAGAGCGACAGTGTTCCTCTCCCTTTTAAATCCATGGCTACCCTTGTTTGTTGCCCAATCCTCTCAAACACCATTATCTACCATTTGTTTGTCTGGTGTCTCCTTATCCAATGTAGTCCCCTTCCCCTGTCAGTCTTGCCTGTTTTCTATGTTTGTTGATGTGTTATTGCTACCTAACCCTCTTGCCTTCCTCTTACATCTTTATTTTCTTTCCCCACTTACCTTGCCATATTTTCTTCATGTATATTAAATGGGCACTTGTCCCACAAAATATTGTACCCCACTCTCCCCACCCAGTAGGCACAGTTGACATAATGGTTAAAGTCTTTGCCTACTATGTACAAAGTAATGGTTCGATCCTGATCTCGAGTCAGTGCCTGTTAGGAATTTGCATGCATTCACTGTGACTGTCTGGAGAGATTCCTCCCACCTCCCAAGAACATGCTGGTTGTTTCCACCTCAAATGTACCCAATAATGGAGTTGTGGGCAGAAGCACAGAATCTAGATGGTGCTCGTCGAGGACGAGTTGTATAGACCAACTGTTTTGGACATGAACTATGGTGCTCAGTACCCTCTAGATAAGACAACACAGATCACAGTCTTTGCACCCTGACTCTCAATGATGTAAAAAATAGCTCTTGGTGATTTGGTCAAGGTGATTAATGCTGTCAGAGCAAAAGAGCTTAAATAAATGATATTTGGACCTGTACCTGGACCCTTTGAGTGTTGCCCTTACATTTTTGTTCTTGGTATTTTGTGTGGTTGTTTCATGGATATTTGCCAGTAACAAGAACGAACTTTTGTGAGACAAAAGAGCTTAAATAAATTATGTATTGACCTGTACCTGGTCCCTTCGAGTGTTGCCCTTACATTTTTTCTTGGTATTTTCTGTGGTTGGTTCATGGGTATCTGCCAGTAACAAGAACAAACTTTTGTGAGACAAAAGAGCTTTATTAAGTTTGCCATCATGCACTGATTTCCCCTGCTGATTATTGTTAATGAGCTCTTAGCCTTGTCATGCAAACAGGGTAAATAGCAACAGATCAGCTGCCACCTCACCGGCCTTGTTTCTGAACTCAAGGGTGAATCATTATCAGACTGATTTATCAAATCCAGCTGCTGTGATAGCTGTGCTTGTGTTGTCTGAACCCTTGATTGATGAGAATAAAAGTTTATTGTAGGAGTCCCTAGCAGTTGAACTTTTTGGTAATGATTTGTTATTTAAAGAAGGTCTGAATTTTTTTGCTTTTCAAATTGTTGTTACTAAGTGCTTTTAATGATATTGCTTGGACATTTCAAATGAGCGATGGGTATTGTATTAGCTTGCTGCAGCATCTGCCTTCAGTCTCTTCTCCTTTTTCAGCACTGCTACGCTCTTCTGATTTCTTTGGGAATATAAGTTTGAGCCAATCTGTTTTTGCAAAACCAGATGTTCCTCTGGATGTGACTTTTATACCTTCACTATGACTCACTGAGTTATAACTCTATGAGGAAGCAACTTCCTGAACAAAACCTTTCAGGAAATCAACCTGATGAAAAAAAAAAACAAGATGCAAACATTATGGAATATATTCATATCTCTCCTGATACAGAAGTTAGTTTATCGCAACAGAAGATGCGAAGAAAACCTCTGTCTTAGGTATATCGAATCCTGCATATAAATCGCCTAGTCTATAAGTCATTGACGCTAAAAAGACATACTACCCTGACAATTTACCTGTATCACATTGTCTGCTTATTTATCACTAATTATCAGAATTATATTTGCATGTTGATATAGTACAGTGGTGTATATTTCAGTGTATTCAGTGGTGTTAACTACATTTGGTGGGGATCTGAAGCTTTTAAATGTATCACTTAGGAGTAGGTAATTTGTCTTAGAGAAATTTCTACAGGTACCTTGGGTGGAAGGGACCACTGGTTTCAATTTTACTTCAAAGGAGACAGCTTTATGTTCAGACCTCACAATTGACAAAGACATGCAAAGGGATGTTGCATGATATCCCAATATTAGCAAAGACAAGATCCACGATGTTGTCTCCACCAGTGGGTACTCTGACTACTTGTTCCAGGGCATTTATTTTGACAAATTATAGGAATCCCTGTGTCTGTGCACTAGTGTGGGTGCAGGTTTCCCAGTCTATACAGGGATAGTTTAGATTACCAAGCAAAATGGTATTTGGTATAATACTGAGACATTCCATTGTGATTCCAGTTCCTGTAGGTAGGAGTTGTGGCTTTCTGGTGTCATAGAGGGACTTCTATAGCTAGCTAATATACATTACAGGACCTTTCTGATGGTTATTTGGGCATGAAGAAGCTGTATTATACAACGACACCCCCATTAATATTCAAAAACGTGCATGCTGATTGGTCAGCGTGCACGTTGTAAATCAGAGTTATAGTAATGGAAAAAGGTCCGGTCGCCCAGATTTTTTCCATTACTATAACTCTTTTTTTTACAGCAATGGAGAATGCAAGATCTTTTCAAAACTGTCTTGCTATGTTAAATGTGTTTAACATAGTGAGCCAGCTTTAAAAAAAGCAGCGGAGATTCTCCGTTGCTTTTTTTAAAGCTGTCTCGCTATGTTAAACCCATTTAACATAGCAAAACAGTTTGTAAAAATCAACAATGATCTTGCTTTCTCCATTGCTTTTGCCCACAGCTCTGATGTACTGTTTAGGCATACGCATGCACAGTACATCAGAACTGCCGCAGAATACCAGACAGCTGCGGAAGGGCAGTAAGGAGGCATTATGCAATGCCATTATTTAAGAAAAGTAATTATTTTTTTCTTAAATAATGTCATTGAATAATAGCAATAACCTACTTCTGGGTGTGGGTAATGCTGGATTTACCCATGGTTGGCTTTGTTTGGCCACTCGGGCTTCACTCTCATGACCAAACCACACCAACCGTGGGTAAATCCAGCATTACCCACACCCATGTGTGTGTTATTGCTATAGTGAATCATGCTGCTTTATTTGATCCTCTTCTGTTGAAAATTGAAACACCTCCACCTTTTTTCCCCTCCTGCACAGTAGCTGGTCTAAAATGTGGAGGACATTATAACCCTGCACAGCCAGACTGCTCACTATCATTTTAAACCATGTCACAGTCACTACACAGATATCTATGTCCTCCGGGGTGAGAAGAGTTGTATGAACTGCAGTTTCTTGTTCAGGTTCCTAGCATTAATCAGTATCACCTTCATGGTTTCCATTGCTTGTTCCGTTATGTTGGTAGGTTTCTAATTATGATAAACAACTATTTCATCAACACAACAGTCTTCAACCAGACATCTGCTATTTTAACATTTTGAACAAGGTACAAAGAAAGATTTTCACGTCCTTTCTTCTTCTTGGAGAAGAACTGCTCTCTGCATTTACTGACTGCCATCTATCACTTGTAAGTTTTAATGAAAACCTAAGCAGCTTAATGAAATTATTTCAGATCGATGATCTGAACATTTACCACCTTCTACTTTCAAACATCTGTTGTTATGCATGGTCATTACCATGTAGGTTGTAGTTCAGCATGATACTTACATTATATTCACTCATCGTAATGCATGGTCATTAACATGTAGGTTGTATATTTTTGTGTGTGTTCCTTAGGTATTTTGTTTTTCGTGTTACTAAATGTATATTCTTTTTGTACTAAATTTTTTATAAATTGTCTCTTTGTAATTTAGAATGTGTGGAGTTTTCCCGCCTGCCTGAAAATGGAATGGACATACATCCAGCTAGACTAGCCCGGTTAACAAATGTAAAATAAAAATAAAAATAAAATTGTAGTTCAGCATGATGGTTAAATTATATTCACTCATCGTTATGCATGGTCATTACCATGTAGGTTGTAGTTCAGCATGATGGTTACATTATATTCACTCATCGTTATACATGGTCATTACTATGTAGGTTGTCGTTCAGCATGATGGTTACATTATATTCACTTGTCATTATGCATGGTCATTACCATGTAGGTTGTAGTTCAGCATGATGGTTACATTATATTCACTCATCGTTATGCATGGTCATTACCATGTAGGTTGTAGTTCAGCATGATGGTTACATTATATTCACTCATCGTTATGCATGGTCATTAACATGTAGGTTGTAGTTCAGCATGATGGTTACATTATATTCACTCATCGTTATGCATGGTCATTACCATGTAGGTTGTAGTTCAGCATGATGGTTACATTATATTCACTCATCATTGTATGTTCAACATAAATTTATGTGTTACATTTTTAAGGAGCTTTTCTGCCAGGTCCCATCTGTAAAGGAGCTCTGCACACTAAGACTAACATAGGTAGCAAAATCTAATCTAGCAAGATCTCCGTTGCTTTTTACAAACTGTCTTGCTATGTTAAAGGAGTTTAACATAGCAAGACAGCTTTAAAAAAAGCAACGGATAATCTCCCTTGCTTTTTTTAAAGCTGTCTCACTATGTTAAACTCGTTTAACATAGCGAGACAGTGTGAAGCAATGGAGATCTTGCGTTCTCCGTTGCGCTAAAAAAACGAGTTATAGTAATGGAAAAAGTCCGGGCAACCGGACCTTTATCCATTACTATAACTCTAATTTACAACATGCACGCTGACCAATCAGCATGCATGTTTTTGAATATTAATGGGGGGTCGTTGTATAATACAGCTTCTTCATGCCCAAATAACCATCAGAAAGGTCCTGTAATGTATATTAGCTAGCTATAGAAGTCCCTCTATGACACCAGAAAGCCACAACTCCTACCTACAGGAACTGGAATCACAACGGAATGTCTCAGTATTACACCAAATACCATTTTGCTAGGTGATCTAAACTATCCCTGTATAGGCTAGTCCACTGACTTCTTAACAGGAGCTCATTTCCAAACTTTAGGTTCAAAGACATTTCATTCTCCTTCTTCAAAATGATGTAAATGTGATGGCAACTGAGCACCTGCTCAGGCCGTGGCAACTGAGCACCTGCTCAGGCCGAACTGCTATCACTTTGTGCGTGTTTTGCTTCTCTAATGTTGTTGTTCTTCTTTTGGCTTTTTCTGGTTAGGGGGTCACCACAGCGGAGCTCCGGTCCGCTAATGATTAGCAGTAGATTTTTACGGTGCCGAGGTACCAGCCTGATGCTCAACCTTCAAAGAAGGCATGCCCATTTACACATGTCTTTCAAATGCCAATCGACCATGGGGAGGACATGCAGACTCCACACAGAAGGCGCTCCAGCTGAGAATCGAACAGGAGAACCTCTTGCTGTGCGGTAACAATACTACCGCTGCACCACAACGGCTTCCATGTTTTGGTTCTCTAATAATCTTTAAAAATGGTAAGCAGAGTGTAAGTGTGATATATTATTTGATTTTAAAAACTATGAGCTTTGCCTACTATGTGTCGACTGGGGTGAGAAAAATCCTTCGATATTGCACAACTTATAAGCAAGGACATGGCATTCAGGCCCAACGAGGTCATTGTTCCACTATACTTGGCTGTCATCAAAATAATCATTCAGTACAATGTGCCCTTCTATGTATACCTCACCAGGCACTTGCAAAAGCTAGAGAGACTACAGAGGTTCCTCAGAAAAAAAGTAAACAAGTTCTCTACAGACCGTCTCAAACTGCTATCAGTGTGCCCTGTCTACCTATAGACTGCTGCAAGGTGATCAATGCCTGGTCTACAAGGTATCCTCTGATCCCACACTGATAGATTTCTTGCACATTTGCCATTCAAATAGCATCAGAAATACCCAATTTAAGGACCTAACCTTCATCTGTGACATAAATGGAACATATCGGAGGGGCAAGTATATGTCTCAAAGATTATCCCTTCTCTGAAACGGACTTCCCATCCATGTGAAGTAAAGCTCATCCCTATTTCTTTATGGACAGTAGAAATGTATGAATGCTTGATTTGTACAAGTTTATATAATAATTGTAAAATTCCTTGGGGTGTTGACACGTCAGCAATATTTTGGTAAATTTCGGGTACGCTTGGCTAGGCTTAAAATGGCTGTTGAGCTGATAGCTTAGTAACCACCTATGAAACTATGAACCTAGGAGCTTATAGTTATGGGTTAGCAGTTATGATACAGGAGATCTGCTTTCATACAGAATTTGTACTGTTATCTGTGATACAGAAAGACTAACACAGCTCGGACCACAAATAATCAAGTGCACACGGTAATTGCTTTTACTCCTTGACTTGGTCAAAGAGTAATGGAGGTAAAAGTAATTCACTGTGGTTCTGTGTGGGAAAGCTCATATTAGAGATAGCTAGCAAAGTTATATTTAATGCATTTAAAACATTCAGGCTTGTAAATGTGAAAGTTTCAGCTGCTTGTTGTGAATAACAAGACCTTACTATTTTGTTGTTGGAGAGTTTAGTTTACTTAAACTGGTAATATGACTTAAAAGTTGTGGAATGTACATTCATGCTTGTAGTAACTATCTAGAATTTTACCCAAACCAATACCTCAGTTGCTCATCAGTACTTAGAAAAGCCAGGGAATTAGTATGTATAACATATGGTAACCATCTTCAAAAGTAGAGGTAGCGCTCGTACATAATCGCCAAGGGGGCTTCCAAAGGCATTGTGCACCTCTTAAAAATAATAGCTATGTTCCACTAAACTAAATATGAATCTTTGATTTAAGATTCTGATATGTAGCCCTTCTCAATAAATAATCGTTTTCTATACAGCTACCAGGTTAGCTGTTAGTAGACAGAAAATTAATCATTTGCCACAATGCCAGCTCTATTTCTTTTTGCCAGATTATTTGATACAGCATTACCTGAAGACAACTTTTTTTTTGCAGTTGCAATCATAGAAGTGAAAGGTCATATCTGGGTCTTGACCCACGAACAGTTAGTGGAGTTGCAGTGACGCTATTGCAGTATCTTGGATGTACTGGGTTCCAAGTCCTAAATGAGAGCTAATATTATCCTTTCAGTTCTATGATTCTAGCAGTCCCTAAGCAGAGGGCTTTTTCTGTATTTGTGTGTGTGTGTGTGTGTGTGTGTGTGTGTGTGTGTGTGTGTTGTGATGTAAATCACAATGATAGAGGGTTTATAGCCAAAAGGATAAAACTCTTTAAGGAAATGCAGGGCATATCTGTCCAGTGGCTCTTGTTGGCTCAATAGCAGTGGCAATGCACAGTATTCTAGATGTCTTGGGTTCAAGTCCCAAATGAGCATTATTATCCTTTCACTTTCATGTTTCTAACAGTGCATATGGCTTTCTCTGTGCATGTTTGCAATTATCTCTTGTAGAAATAGTCATTTTCAGTTTTAAGGTGATTATTCAAACCTGCATTACCTAATTGCTAGTGAACATACTCAAAATCCAGCAGTTAGTATGGGAATTATAGGAGAGTGTGTGAAATCCTGCATCTTTTTGTCATTTGCAGGTATTTTATTTCACTGTTCTGTTGTATGTGTATTACTTTGTTATTTATTATTATTATTAAGAGGATTAGGCTTAGATCACCAGTCATAGCCTATCAATGTATATGAGTAATGGTTGTCAAGAAATTCACATTGATAATGAAGCTTGACAGGTCAATCTTGACATCCATTTTGAGAATACATAACACAGAGGATTATGACCGGGTCTCTTATCTTAACCAACTTATTATGTATTCAAGTCATGGATGGAAAAATCCACTCGAGACAAATCCTGGCATCCATGTCAAGAAAAGCTACAAAGGTTGTTATGGTAAGTCCTGATCATAATCCTTTGTGGTGCATGGATCATTATCTGCTCCATGCTCTACCAGTTACATAAGACAATGTTTAAGAGTGTGAAGTGTTTTGTTCACTTCCAAAGCCTTTAAAAACAGAAAAACACTTTGCGCTGTTAAGCAAATAGCACGCAGGTACTAAGTTTTCCTCAGAAAAATGAGCAGCTTTAAAAGCTGGCAGACATTTACTTTGTGTGACAGAATGAGGTATCTAATAGCTTTTAAAGCTGTCCTACCTTCTGCTGATGTTCCTTGCCAGCCAGCACTGAGTGCTGCCAATTCCCAGTGTGAGACCCGATCATAACATCACTCAGAAGTACTTAACAAAAAAGCTTGCTAAGTGCTTTTTTATGACATCAAGAGTTGCAGTACAGAAAGTATTGGGGTGAAGATAGTTTGATTGGTTTATCACATTATTTTTTCATAAAACTTTCCTAATTTCAGCCCTTAATCTGATCCTATCACTGTATCACCAGTGCCTTCTCCTTGAGCTCCACACCTCCACCTTAATATTTGGGAGTTGGAAGACATGGTGGCACATTCCATGTCCACTGTGAGGTTTGCATTTTTCATATTGCATGTGCTTCTTTGTGTATGCATTTATTCTTTGCATGTAACTCTCTGTTCATTTTTATAAGGATAAGAAACTATGCTGTTAGCACAATAAACTGTGGCAGGCAAGACATCCTGAATTTCATGGGATAATTTAAATGGGGAGCCACAGAAGTCAGTATAACAGAATAATGAATAATGACATTTGATTCTTTGGAATCCATGCCTTTAGCTATGTACATATGCTCTGAGTTCCCTATCGCTATATCACTGTTAAACTTAGTAGTGTGCTAATTCCAATACAGTCTTTAATTTCATATTGCTGTCACTCAGTTTCTGCTTTCGGTTCCATACTTTACAAATGGGATGTGGTCTTTCTTCGAGTTTGTTTTAATAAAATGCATACCCTTACTCTTGATAGCATTGACAGCACTGATCATTCCATTTGCCGAAGCTACCTAGGTGCTTTTGGAGTTGTTGTGTCTCATATGTAAACACTGATGGCACTGTATCACGTGCAATTAGTTTACAAGTACTGATCATATGTTGTGCAGTGGGAGTCGTACAGATCCCAGCTAGAGCTATCTTAACAGTTCTTGGATTAGCATGGATTTTCTGAAGGATATGAGGACTCCTGCAGCTACCATTATTTAGTGCCTGCAGTCCTCAATGATTTGTTCAAGAGAAATCTTGAGTTCAAGAGAAATCTTGACCAATGGATGGGAGATCGCAGATATACCCCAGGGATTACCTCAGTGTCACTGCTCGACAGAGGCACAGCAAAATAATGGGTATAGTTCCCCATACTAAAGGGGTGGCGTAAGCCACAAAACGATGGGCTAGGCTTGTAAATGCCCTCGGGCAGATAGCCTAGTATGAACCTATGAACCTATGAACCTATGAATCACAGATTGTATGGCCAAAATATGAGGCAAAATCTAGACAGTCAAGTTTCTGGGCTGTTGGCAAGTATGTACCCTTACAAAACCTATAGGTTACATGTCTTGTAGTTATCATACCCCTTGCAGTCACCACTGTCAGTTTCCCCTGTGTTCCTACAGACAAATGGTCTGATAACGTGAAGTTTCCATAAGTATCCTTTCCTTTATTGTATAACACAGAATCAGCGGTTTTGCCAAAGTTCAGTGTATGAGCATTTCTTATACTGATCATAGCCCTGAAAATTGGTTCATGTTAGACACCCTAGATGACAGCTCATGATTGGCACTTTGCACAGAGGATTAAGACACTGAGCAAAATGTTTCCTGCAATCTAGGATTTGATTCCCTTAGCCTGCATTTGCATAGCCATGTAGAAGGGTTTAAATGTTAGCGTGGCCTATTTGGGGGAAATGGAGGTTGGTATAATGGTTAAAGTATTTACCTGACAGACACATGATACATTATTTAATTCTCACCGTTGAAAGGGAAATTGGATAGGCTTAAAATGCCCCCCCCTCCCCCCCAGGGCAGCTAACCTAGTACTAACCTATAAACCTAAGAAATCACTTTAGCAGACAGTGCTCCCAGGTTACCTGTGAGAATAGGCTAGTGAAAGTTCCCACTAATTAAACAAATCTGACCATGCTGGCAAGAGTGTGAAAATATATGCACTGTAAGGAATCAAATACACTGATTTTTACTTATGAATAGAGGTCATTGTTGTGGAATTTACATAAAGAGCTTCTGTTTTTGCAATATTAAAAGGAAAGTGAAGCCAAATGACGTTCTACTCTTTGAGGGCAGTGTACTATTAAGAATGTTGATTGGCAGGGCATTTCTTTTTATTGATTCTGCCCTGTGACAAGTACACTTGCCCCCTAGCCTTCTGTCTTAATTATGTTACAGCCTTCTATTATTTCAAATATTTTAAAATGTATTTGTAATTTATACAGTATGAAACAAATATAATTTAGTAATGGTATGATTTATTCAGCGTTGTTCCGATGTCATTTAATTGATTACATTGTTTCTATATCTGTAGACATTGCCTTAGTAAAAAGTACATTCATTCAAAGAAGAGAGTAAGCCAAATGCAATCTGCTTCTGGAATACTTTGACTGCAGTGTTGCAGAACAGACCATAAGTTTATCACACAAAACAATACATTATAGTAAGAGTCACAACTTCTGAGTGAATATTATATTTGCTTTTAAACCTTCTAATAAAATTCAGCTTTTGTCCATTAGATGGCAGTAATCAGCAACGTCTGAGCTGCTCTGTTTTTTCTTTTTTTTTTTTTTTTTTTTTAATTCTATTGGAATGTTTGACTGATAAACTCTTTAATAAAAATGATGGGTATTCAAGTGCATAACTCATTGATTTGATACATTATAATGTCGGTAAACTTTTTGTTTGATATAAGCAAAATGCATATATATTAATCAGTATGTGGGTAGGAAAGGATGGAATCATATGAAATTATAGCTCATTATAAATGTTTACTGGTATTAGCTACCTTAAATAAATTTTTTATTGAAACCTCATAAAACCCAATAACATGTGAGAGGCATCCGAAGTTAAACAACAGAACATAAAAAAACTGAATAAAGCAGTTATCTCAGAAAAATATTATAGTAACAGTAATCTAGAGAACAGAAAATAGCATAATTAACTAAGCATGTCAAAACTGCTTACCAGTAATTAATAGAGTTTAAAGATGGACACTGAGATCTGAGAAAGACTGTTTCTTGCAAATTGTAGAGTCTGACCATTTGTATTAACTTTAATTAACTCAGTATCTTTGAAGAATAAACATCTGGTAAAGTAAAAGTTGTATTACAAGTCCCTTTGAAGGCAGATGCGTTGTTGGAGGAACTTGTCATCTGAGAAGTGTCTATGCTGAAAGGTTGGAAATGGGTTCATAGAAAAGAAATAATCTGCACTTTATTTAGCATCTCTAGTGATTTCCTCTCCAGGCAGGTATATAGCAGAAGCACTGCAGCTTATTGTGATATCCATGCATGGTCCTTTGCTAAGTAAGTCATTGACAAGAGAAAAATAAGTAAGATCCAAAATTATGCACTATGTGCAAATACCTGCCTAATATGTTCTCTACTTCTGACCTCTCCAGTTTTATACCCTCTGAACTTATAGACAACCTCAGAACCTGTGGAAAGTATCATCTCTGCCTTCTTGATAACTATTGTGTGGTCCCTTTTTGGTGAAGCCTACAATTCAGCCATAACTAGGAGCCCAGCAGCCCTCATTAACAAATGTTGCTTGGTGTCCCCATTCTTTAAGACCCCTCTTAAGGTTGTTTCAATGTGGTACCTGCAGGCTAACTGGTGAGACTTTCACTTATTCTGCCCTTATGCTTTAGATATCTAACAGTTACACCACATATTGTCATTCTAGCATTTAATGCATGACACTCCTGCAAAGCACAGAAAGCTGATATCTTTAAAGGAGTGTTCATATTTGTTTGTCCTATAGAGTGTCTCGCCATTTCTTGCAGGGATACTAAGCTGAAGTCAGCTCCACTTCTAATTGCTATAGCATGCCATAGTTGAAAATATTTCTGTGCATCATGTGTGTCTATGTGAAAGGATTGCTTTAAGTGCTGGAAGGTAGCTTGAGTTGTTTTGCTAGGTTCTTTTTGTCATAGCTGCTGCATATATATTGTAGATATACTGTATATCTTGCATTCTCCCAGGTACACCACCATAGTTCATTATCACATATCCAGAGTCTGGGATAACCACATATAGGTTTGCCTAGACCACATATACGTATCAAGTTATCCAAATTTTGGAATTTGTTGCATGTTAGCCCATACTGATGGATACATTTAATTTAATGAGAGCAACCTAGATGTTATAAAGACTAGAAAATATCAGGAATGATTAAGGCAAATTAGATCTCCCTTTCACAAGTGCAAATATTACTGATGTAGGCACCCTGCTACATTTTTCCTCCCACATATGCTGTAATGTTAGCTTGTGGAGTTTCAGTAACCACTTTTGTTTATTAGGTATAGGTAGACATCTCAGAATGCATAGGATGCGGAGTTAGAACATCACTTTTAAAGCATTCATTCATCCAATAACACAGAAAGAGATGTAACATCTCCAAGCATCAACTTTTATGAATAGGCTTCCCAAAGTTGCCTGAGATTCAGTGCCCACATCTTAATGAATGAATGACTTGTACATATTCAGATGAAAGATGCCACCATTAGAAGGAGACATTGGATGATTTATTAGGGTTGTTTCATGCAACGGGTGTTCAAAAGGGTATCACAGTCTTAGTTTGGTTTGCCATAAGACAAGATATAGAACAGCTGTGAAAAGCCATATATTAGCTGTCAGTGCAAGTTTTGATCAATGCAATACTCTGGAAAACAGATCTAAATAAATATGATTACAAGTGTTCTTTAAAGTCAAGAAATATTTTCAGTAACACAACTGGCAAAGGCACAAAGTGATATTGCACAGTTGTAATTAGAAGATATGCCATTTACTTCAAAGGACTATTATTTGACAAAGAAATGCATGAATGTGATTTGCTGAAATCCACTTACAGTGAACATGGCTTCGCACATTTTCTGCAGGAGAGCAAACCCACCTGCACCCCCTGTGTGGGGGGAACCCCCTACACCCCATTAACTTATCTATCACCTCTGTGGTCGCACAATAGTGAAGAAAGCACAGAAACTAAAAAGAACACAAACCAGCTGAGAAAACCACTGAGAGATGGAGAACTAAACTCCACAAGTTTAATACATAAAAGAAAATTAAAATACAAAAGTGTTCTTGAAGTGCTTTTCATCCAGCTCAATAGCCAGACTTCATCAGACAAACAACAAATGGGGTCAAAACCTAATATAGTAAATGACACCCCCCTTTTTCCTTAAAATTAATTGTTCGACCAATAAGTCTCACCAAACCAACCACATTCTTCCCATATACAAACCATTACATAAAATTAATGAATATAGAATGACTTCCATATTTTCATATATATAAAAATATGGTAGCTAGTAGAAACTTTGGTTCAACAAACACATATTCCAAGTGACATTTATAATATCTAAAAGGTACATAAGTTAAAAAAGAAAGAATATGTAAATGTAAAAAGTGTGTACCAGGAAAACTAGGAATGTACAAATGTGACTCATGTCATTTTTGTAAATATATGGCCTCTGGGACTACCTTTTTGGTGAGAGATAGGACTTATAGGATTGATGGAAGGTTTAACTGCAATCCAAAATCTGTGGTGTATTTAGCCCAATGGCAAACTTGTCCAGCGTTCTATGTTGGGAAAACCGACAGAAAACTTAGAGAAAGGGTCTACGAGCATATATACAGCATCAATAAGGGGAAATTGGAGAATGCCTTAGCTAGACATTGTGCTAGTTTCCCTGACCATGCCTTTCTTTTTAGAATTATTGAATAAGTTGCCCCTGACATCAGAGGGGGCCCTTATCAGTTATTATTAGAAAAACATGAATTATTATGGCAGCTCCATTTAGACTCAAGTAGACCACCAGGCTTAAATGAGGTGACATCAATAACATATATTTTAAAACTAAGAAGTTTGTCTAGGTGAAGCCAGCCCTCGTGAGACACAATGAAGGAGATTGAGTCACAGTAGTTATTATTTATACATTGATGCATTTTAATACACATATACTGCTACACACTTTTTACATTTACATATTCTTTCTATTTTAATGTATGTACCTTTTAGATATTATAAATGTCACTTGGAATATTTGTTTGGTGAACCAAAGTTTCTACCATATTTTTATATATATGAAAATATGGAGGTCATTCTATATTCATTAATTTTAAGTAATGATTTGTATATGGGAGGAATGTGGTTGGTTTGGTGAGACTTATTGGTCGAACAATTAATTTTAAGAAAAAAGGGGGTGTCATTTACCGTATTAAGTTTTGACCCCATTTGTTGTTTGCCTGATGAAGTCTGGCTATTGAGCTGGATGAAAAGTGCTTCACAAACACTTTTGTATTTTAATTTTATTTTATGTATTAAAGTTGTGGAGTTTAGTTCTCAGTCTCTCAGTGGTTTTCTCAGTTGGTTTGTGCTACCTTCTACAGAAGCATAAACCTACAACAAACATTCACGTTCCCCACCTTACAAACAGTATTTTAATTCAGTCTCTAACTGTATCAGCTGTCTCCATTTTTTCATACATTTGGACTTTCACAGCTATACAAATGGCTTGAAGGTTCATTTCACAGTTGTCCCATCAGACTGCCGTATGCCTACTACCTACCCGATTTTCCTGCATAAAAACAATGGAATTATTCCATGATACATGTAATATCTTCTTTATCTTGCATTACTAATGAGTCTACCCTCCACTACCTTTTCTGTTTCTCCTTTGGGTCTGTTAAATTTGCTAAAATAGCAACTGGCTCATGGTCATACATAAAGAAAACTATAATTTGTATGTGTCCTACACTACCTGGAAATCAAGGCTGCAACTCGCTTTCTCGTTTGGGATTGTAAAGTGTATCATGGCTCAGTGCCTTTCATCAACTTCCAAGTAATGTGAAGATCTTGTTGATGCATATATGAGAGAATCATATAGCATAATTTAATATGTATTGCAGACTTAGGGTTATCACTGTCCAACCCTACATTGAAATCTCCTTGTATGACTACAAGGGTATTATTTGGGTCTACCTCACTTAACTCATTAACAAAGTTTGAGAACAACTGTGGAGAGTAAACACCGGCATCACAAACAGTTCCTGTAATAAGGGCTACCAACTACAAGTTATTATTACATTTCACTAGAACTCATAAATCTTCCTTATCTTCATTTTCAACGGTAAATGTCCAGTTTATCTGTTTGTTCACAAATATTCAACACCTATTTTATATATACTGGCAACGCTGCGGAGGTTTAATTGTTCCCAAAAGTTACAAAGACAACCTGCATGCCTTTTTGTTATCATATTTTTTGTACTGTAAACACAACTGCCTTCTGTGTGTTCAGTATTCTGGTGACAGTATTTTGCTTTAATTTACAGTTTAATCCCATAGTATTCAACATCAGAGCTGTAATATGACTAATCTGGTTTACATACAATAATCTAACGAAGAGCACATAATAATCATTACCCTCCAAACGAACTGTGAGAAAAAAAATATTAATTGCTCTGGTTGGGGGTTCTAAACATTTAAAACTTACACTGTCTGTTATTTAACACTAAGTACAAAGTTTTCATCAGTGATTGCTTCCAAACTTTTACAGATTCCAATAAAATCACAGTTTAGAAATCAGTAAAGATGACTATTAATCACACAATACTTAGCTGCATAATCATAGTCTCATCAGAGGTGTTCAGCTTGGCAACTTGGTTCTTAACAATATTTCAGAACATTTACTAAGAGTGCATGCTGCCCATATGCAGATACAAATTCCTTTTTGCTGGTTTCTTGTAAAGTTTAGTACCTGGTGCTCCTGTTGCATCCTTCAAAACAGTTGTTGTGTCTTTTGGCTTTTCCCGGTTAGGGGTTGCCACAGTGGAACTCCGGTCTGCTAATGATTGGCAGTAGAATTTTACGTGCCAAGTTGCCGGCCCTGACACACAACCTTCAACGAAGGTACGCCCATTCACGCATGTCTCCACACAGAAGACGCTCTAGCTGAGAATCGAACAGGACAACGTCTTACTGTGAGGTGACAATGCTACTGCAGCACCACCACTGCAGCATCCTTCAAAACAGTAATATCTAAAAAAAAATCAATAAAATCTGTATGTACGTTGCTCTTAAATCTTATAAAGGAAGTCGTGTTAGTTAAATATTCAGTGAAATCATTAAACTAGAAATGTCACCTTCTCAAATGAAAGAAAGGTCATCGGCAAATTGATGATAGAATAAAACCTTATCTATGAACACATTATTGTCTGATAAAATGGTTGATGCTCCCATATATATATATATAATTATGTTAGCATAATTATTAGCTGTAAGCGTGCCCGTTGCTACTCCTTGTTTTTGATAAAAAGTATCAAGAAACGTAAAAACGTTATTAGTTAAGACAGTTAAAAGCAGTTTACAAAGAACATTTATATGAGATTGTGCATATTCGGTACACTCTAATAAATAAATCCAAACCAGCCCAACCATAGAAAATGATAAAACATAAGTGCCCAATAGGAAGGTAACTGGAATAACTGGAATAAAAAGCTGAACCACGACAAAGTAAAATCCTCCTGTTTAATACAAAATGGTGAGCGATTTCGCAATGGTAACCATTGCTTCATCGGACAAGTCATTCAAAAAGCAACAACATTTAAATACTTTAATTCATTGCAAAACAACCAATCTTACCACTCAAAATTAATTCAGCACTCAACAATTAATTAGTTACCGCAGTTACTTTTTTGCCCTTCATTACCAAAATTAAATGGATTCTATTTAAAAGCCACAAGGACATGTATATGAATATAAATAAAATATAAGCAAAAAGTAAAAAATCAGTTAGTAAATATATATCATTTACTTAATAATTACATATATCTCCCATTTACTGGATACTTGTGTTCATAAACATAAAAATATATATAAAATACTAAAGCAGTTAATAAATGCGCACATTTTTACTTTATGAATGCATGTATTATTCACTTAATAAATGCATGTATTTTAACAAATACGTCTTTTTTTATATCTGTACTAAAACCAGCTCCAAAGAACACTGCCATTTTAGTCCAGAACCTTGTATATATATTTCTCATGTATTGTAAATCTTCTCATTTTAAAGCAACACTTAATTAGATGGTGATGATATTTTAACCTCCTGGATTTTAACACTGGCTTCAGTGGAACACTGTCATTCAAACCCAAGCGTCTATGTGCTCCTAAGTGCAAAATCCATTTTACTTCCATATTTTCAGTAGTATTAACTATGTCTCCCATCCTATTACTGACATTCTGGATGCGTAAGACCTGAAACAAGAATGTATGCTTATCTCCCTTAGCCAATGCGTGCCTAGCCAGAGCACTGTGCAATTGCCCTTTAATAAGTGCAATAAAGAGGCACCTTATCCATTTCCTAAGGTGACGATTAGTTTTACCAGCATAGAAATGGAAACATGTTGTACAGTGGGCTACATACACTACATTCCTAGTGTTACAGTCAGCATAATTCCTTAGCTCCCATAGACTCCCTGTTTCTGGGTGCTTAAAAAATCTTGATTCTTCTATGTAAATACATTGTGTACATTGTCCACACCTATGGGTGCCATTCACTGTGTTATCCCTCTAAGCAAGTGTCCTTGGATAGCAAAGCTGCTGTTTCAGAGTTTTCTTATTTTTGAATGCAAAGTGAGGTTGTCTGCCCACTGTATTGGTGGTATCCTCATCTACTAACAACATGTGGCAGTTCTGTCGTATAATAGTTTCAAACCTTTTCACATCCTTTGTATATGGTAGGACCATTGGAGTGTATGGTAATACACTGTTCCTAATACCTAACCTTTCACTACCTACTCTATCAGAGTAATAGGGCTTATCTTTACCTCTTTTTTTTTTTGTACATGTACTTACACAAGACAGGAGGCCTTTATCTTCCCTATGTGGTAGGTTTGGTACTGGGGGTAAAAGAAAATATTAACAAGCTTTCAGGTGAAGTAACTCCAACAAACAGACTTTATTTGGGTGTTAAGCAGCCACAAAGTCTATTTTCATAGATACATTCATAAAACAGCTCCCTACTGAAATGTGAGCACACAAAATGCTGAGTGCTAAAAAGCCAAAAAAAAAAAAAAACAAACAAAAGCAAAGGGGAAGAGTTCATAGGTTCATAGGTTGGTAGTAGGCTATCAGCCCTAGGGCCTATACAAGCCTAGCCATAACAATTCCCTGGCTATTTCATCCCACATTATTTACTTCCCTGGACCCCTGTCTAGCAGGGCGACTGACATGATCCCCGGGGTGAATTTCCTTTCTCCCATCCAATCGTCAAGATTCCTTTTGAAGAGGGCCAAAGAGGCATTCTGCTTGACATGTATGGGCAATCTAGTCCAGAGTCTGGGGAGTCTCTGGGTCAGGAACCTATCCCTCCAGCATGTTTTGTTTATTGTGATGGCAAGGTTTAGATCCCTGGAGCGTGTGGCTCTGAGGGATTGGGATTTCTTTAAGTTTAGTATGTCCAACAGCTCTGGGTTTGACATGGCCTTGTATGTTAAGCAGAGATCGCCTCTGAGTAGACGATATGTGACAGAGTATAGCTGGAGTTTTTAAGGCGGTCAGCGTAGGGCATCTGCTTTAGGCTTGTGATTCTTTTAGTGAGTCTCACAAATTTCTCTACTCCTTAAAAGTTTTTTTTGCAAGAGGGATGGCAAGCACCCCCACAACCCCCAAACATACATTATATATACCCTTCCTGAGAGCAACATATATACCCTTTCTGAGATCGATATACCTCAGAGAAAAGGAAATACTATGAGAAATGTCATCTTGGACTTAGTATATGTAAGTCCAATCTTTCGGCTATTCAGTCAATATGTTTCAGGACTCACTCTAGCAGGTCCCAACATTTCAAATGGTGACCTAAGAGGACCCATGCTAAATGTTTCTCCACTGAATAAAGTCTTGACTTTCTTGTCCGTATGCATGGACCACCCAGGTTTTATTTAGAAAATAAGATGGTTCTATGAGAGTACATTCAGAATGACCAGGCCTACTTGTTATATCCTTCATCTCAATCCCATGCAATGGTACAGTAAAATGTCTTGTTTATAGCCTAAATAAATGCATCCCATATGGACATCTCTCACATCATACTGTCTCTGCAATTCAGTAGGCATCAGATATTATCTCTGGACATAGAGATAAAACACCCATTTAAAACTCATCTGCTCCAGCTTAAGCATTTATCCTACAAGAAGGATATGCTGTCTGATGGTGATTAATAGTGGGAAGGCATGCAGGTAACATGATACTTAAGGAATAGCGTTACATGTTGTAAAGATGTCATTAATAAAATATGATAACCCATGATGTGTTAAAAGATTAAAAAAGTTGTTAATTTCATCCAATAATAGCACTTATTCAGTCTTATCATAGACTAATGTCCGGTTGATTTTGAAGATCTGTAAACAGCTGCAACTAGATGTGCAAACAGCTGAATCTGCAATATCCAGCCTTCCTTATGTCACGATACAACAATGAGCTCATGTAGACAATGTAGCGAATTTCTTCCAAAAACAATTTCCAGGCTTGACCTCCTCATGTATGCTGATATGTTAAGGTTAGGATATAATGTCTAAGGTTTAACAGATATATTTTTTTTGCTTTGAACACTGAGTGACTGAACAGCACTTGTTCAAGCCCAACTTCTACATGGATTGAGTGTGCCATTCAGATATGTCCAAAACTGCATATTTCTACACTTCACTGTGAAAGTATATAGATAATGGGGATCAGTAAGTGAACTCTGAGAGTCCAGAAGGAATGGTGATATCTGAATTAACAGCTAAGGGCAGGTTGTACAATCCCTCCTTGTAAAGTAGTATGTACTTGTGCTTTTTAAAGATGTGATGAGGTGCATCATCAATATTCTAGGGCTGAGAATGCAGTCATAGAAGCCACATTTCAATCACTTGGATTCTGGCATGCAAGCGCACATCCATAGAATTCATGGAATGGTTTGATGTTTACCTGTGGCTACTTTATCAGGTAAAGTATATGACAAAATCACAAGGAAATCGGAGTCTGTGCATGAGCCCCAGTGACACCCAATAAAACACTGATACATAATTTCACATATGTAGACACCCAATAAAACACTGATACATACTTTCACATATGTATTTCTACATAATTCATTTAAATTTCCTTCCATCTCATGAGTACAATTCACTTAAACTTTAGAATGGTCTTAGGTTGTCCTAACACTGTCTCTATTTTGATTATTTTTTAATATTTTTTTCTTCTTATGCCTTATGCCCTTTGATGTAAGGTCCATCTAAATGGATCTATGAGGAATGGCCAGCCAGAGTAACTGGCCATCCCATCCGAGGATGAGCATTCCCATCGTTCCATATGTGCTTTGTGAAGAGGTTGAGCTGATGATCGAACTTGGGTTACCAGAGCTGTAGTTAGGTCTTTATCCCTGTATGCTACTGGAGCAGGCTAATTTCATGAAATTTAATGTTGCTTCAAAGAAGATGCCAAAGGAATCAAGTTGCCTCTGTGCCATTTGGACAGTAATCAATGAAGATGTTACAGTCATCAGCAATTTATTCATAAGCAGTCAAATCCTGTAATGGAAATATATATTGTTTACTCCCTCCTCCTCAGGCTCTGTGATAATGTCTCAAAGTATAGCTCATGCAAGTATGGAGGCAGTAAGCCTCCCTGTTTCTTATCTCATAATGGTTATATGGAGTCCAACAGGCCCCTTGGCAGCCTGTACCACAAGACAAACTTGCATAAAACATATTTAGCATGTCCGTAAAACTCTCCAGAATGTCAAGCAACACTAGTGTCCCCCCAAAATTTGTACAATGAAGACAAGTGAATAGCTGGCATCTAAGCTGAGGAAAGCCACATTCATAAAGTTGTCTGATCTGTACAGATACATCATCAAAGTCTTTTGCACTGTCCTTGAGATCGATATATCCTTAAAGAAACAAAATGAGCTGTGTGCACTGGTTTAGGGAAAATATTTACCAAATGATCTACAACATTGACCTTAAACAACATATGATGTCTTTACAATACCAGTTTGGTGACAGTATTGTTTTTTGTTGTTTGTTTCTATGGTGGGTGCCAACATATTGTTTTCAAGAGGGTTATATACTTTAATAATTATATTCTTTATTATAATATGATAGGAAATGTAAGCCAATTGAGCCTTTCAAGCATTTATGCCTTACCAGTACCCTCCCCCTTTAGACTGTACCTCCTTTTCCAAGGAGAACTAACCCAATCAAGCCAGAAGTGAACCTGTGGACACCTATCCAATCATCCATTTCCATTCTGAAAGAAGGCTTATTTATTACACTGCTTAATCTGCAGATAGAATGTATTCCTGATCTGGGTATTGCACTGTATAATCAGGCTATGATTTTACCATGTTTTATTTATTTGCTGATGACACTTTAGTTCCCAGGTTCTCATATTTGTGGGACTATTTGATTTTGGAGATACATGAGATCCACAGAAGAGACAACACTGATCTCTGCTAAGAGGTTGTTAATATACTGAATAACAGGACAATGCTTCCAGTCTTTTATTTCATTTATTTATTTATTGACATTTGTTAACCTGGTTAGTCCAGCTGAGCCAGTGGCCCATTTTCACTGGAGACCCAAGATTGGGAGGGTGGCCTAATGGTTAAGGTGTTTGCCTTACAAACACAAGGTGCAGGGTTCAAGTCTCACAAGGGATAATTGGCTAGGCTTAAATGGCTCACAAGGGCAGTTAGCTTAGTACTAATCTATGAACCTATGAACCTATGAAGAAGAAAAGCTCCAGAAATAATACAAGTAATTATGATATTTACAAAATATTAAAGTAGGGTCACAGAAATATAGCATACATCAAAACTGTGTGCACAGCAGTACAATCCATAGGTAAAATAACAGTTAATAAGCGCAATTTCCAAAAATTTACAACAATATATAGCATGGGCCAAAAAATAACTAAAATGTTTAGAGAATATTACACAAAGGAGGACAGTAGGAATACAGTTTGCTAGGAGTATAGTAGGAATACAGTTTTCTAGGAGTACAGTACGAATACAGTTTGCTAGGAGTACAGTAGGAATACAGTTTGCTAGGAGTTCAGTATGAATACAGTTTGCTAGGAGTACAGTATGAATACAGTCTGCTAGGCGTACAGTAGGAATACAGTTTGCTAGGAGTACAGTATGAAAGCAGTTTGCTAGGAGTACAGTATGAATACAGCTTGCTAGGAGTACAGTAGGAATACAGTTTGCTAGGAGTACAGTATGAATACAGTTTGTTATGAGTACAGTATGAATACAGTTTGCTAGGAGTACAGTAGGAATACAGTTTGCTAGGAGAACAGTATGAATACAGTTTGCTAGGAGTACAGTATGAATACAGTTTGCTAGGAGTTCAGTACTAATACAGTTTTCTAAGAGTACAGTAGGAATACAGTTTGCTATGAGTACAGTATAAATTCAGTTTTCTAGGAGTACAGTATGAATACAGCTTGCTAGGAGTACAGTAGGAATACAGTTTGCTAGGAGTACAGTATCAATACAGCTTGCTAGGAATACAGTATGAATACAGCTTGCTAGGAGTACAGTTTGAATACAGTTTGCTAGGAGTACAGTACGAATACAGTTTGCTAGGAGTACAGTAGGAATACAGCTTGCTAGGAGTACAGTATGAATACAGTTTGCTAGGAGTACAGTACAAATACAGTTTGCTAGGAGTACAGTAGGAATACAATTTGCTAGGAGTAGAGTATAAATACAGTTTTCAAGGAGTACAGAAGAAATATAGTTTGCTAGGAGTACAGTATGAATACAGTTTGCTAGGAGTACTGTATGAATGCAGTTTCCTAGGAGTACAGTATGAATACAGTTTGTAATCTGCGGTGGTACAGTGGTAGTGTTGTTACCTCACAGCAAGAGGTTCTCCTGTTCAATTCTCGGCTGGAGTACCTTCTGTTTTGAGTCTGCATGTCTTCCCCACGTTCGAGTGGCCTCCGAAAGACATGCGTGAATGGGCATGCCTTTGCTGAAGGTTGGGCATCGGGCTGGCAACTCTGCCTATAAAAATTGACTGCCAATCATTAGCGGACTTTAGTTCCGCTGTGGTGACCCCTAACTGGGAAAAGCTGAAAAGACAAACAAACAGTATGAATACAGTTTTCTAGGAGTACAGTACGAATACAGTTTGCTAGGAGTACAGTAGGAATACAGTTTGCTAGGAGTACAGTATTAATACAGTTTTCTAGGAGTACAGTATGAATATAGTTTGCTAGGAGTACAGTAGGAATACAGTTTGCTATGAGTACAGTAGGAATACAATTTGCTAGGAGTACAGTATGAATACAGTTTGGTAGGAATACAGTATGAATGCAGTGTGCTAGGAGTACAGTATGAATACAGCTTGCTAGGAGTACAGTAGGAATACAGTTTGCTAGGAGTACAGTATGAATACAGCTTGTTATGAGTACAGTATGAATACAGTTTGCTAGGAGTACAGTAGGAATACAGTTTGCTAGGAGAACAGTATGAATACAGTTTGCTAGGAGTACAGTACGAATACAGTTTGCTAGGAGTTCAGTACTAATACAGTTTGCTAAGAGTACAGTAGGAATACAGTTTGCTATGAGTACAGTATAAATTCAGTTTTCTAGGAGTACAGTATGAATACAGCTTGCTAGGAGTACAGTAGGAATACAGTTTGCTAGGAGTACAGTATCAATACAGCTTGCTAGGAATACAGTATGAATACAGCTTGCTAGGAGTACAGTTTGAATACAGTTTGCTAGTAGTACAGTACGAATACAGTTTGCTAGGAGTACAGTACGAATACAGTTTGCTAGGAGTACAGTAGGAATACAGTTTGCTAGGAGTACAGTATGAATACAGTTTGCTAGGAGTACAGTAGGAATACAGTTTGCTAGGAGTACAGTATCAATACAGTTTGCTAGGAGTACAGTTTGAATACAGTTTGCTAGGAGTACAGTATCAATACAGTTTGCTAGGAGTACAATAGAGATACAGTTTGCTAGGAGTACAGTAGGAATACAGTTTGCTAGGAGTACAGTATGAATACAGTTTGCTAGGAGTACAGTAGGAATACAGTTTGCTAGGAGTACAGTATTAATACAGTTTTCTAGGAGTACAGTAGGAATACAGTTTGCTAGAAGTACAGTACAAATACAGTTTTCTAGGAGTACAGTATGAATACAGCTTGCTAGGAGTACAGTAGGAATACAGTTTGCTAGGAGTTCAGTATCAATACAGCTTGCTAGGAATACAGTATGAATACAGCTTGCTAGGAGTACAGTTTGAATACAGTTTGCTAGTAGTACAGTACGAATACAGTTTGCTAGGAGTACAGTATGAATACAGTTTGCTAGGAGTACAGTATGAATACAGTTTGCTAGGAGTACAGTTTGAATACAGTTTGCTAGGAGTACAGTATGAATACAGTTTGCTAGGAGTACAGTAGGAATACAGTTTTCTAGGAGTACAGTTTGAATACAGTTTGCTAGGAGTACAGTAGGAATACAGTTTGCTAGAGCAAGTACACGGAGGACAAAGAGTTGGTAGGAAAAGCAGATACGATGAGAAGGGAGGAGACTAGTTCAAGTGGGGTTTGACAAGGGCATGACCGAGTCTTCAGGAGAAGTTTAAGTTCTTCCTTAAACAAGTGTTTATGCTGAATGCTTCTTATGTTGAGAGGGAGTGAGTTCCAAACATGGGCTAAAGAGTATTTGTAAAGGGTCTTACCAGTGTTTTTGATGGGTTTGTATAACTGAAGGAGGCATTTACTGGCAGTACGGAGGTGACGAGCGGGGTTTTAGAAGTTGACTAAATTGGAGATAGGGTGAGGGTTCATATAGGACAGAGTGGGCAATATGTAGCTGGGGTACAAGTAGCTGTTTGGAGAATTCTGGCCATTGGAGTAACTTAAGGGCAAGGCAGTGGTGAGATTTGTAAGGAAGGTTGGCAG
The DNA here is from genome assembly GCF_019279795.1 of Protopterus annectens. Taxonomy (NCBI): domain Eukaryota; kingdom Metazoa; phylum Chordata; order Ceratodontiformes; family Protopteridae; genus Protopterus; species Protopterus annectens. The sequence goes on along the minus strand of NC_056737.1, from coordinate 1,163,351,303 downwards.
CAAATCTTGCAATTTTGTTATGTTTGCTCTAGTTTAGTGATGAGATGTTTAAACATGTTTAAGAACAGGGGTAGCGTAAAGAAGGCAGGATAGGAGTAGGGCCTGAGTGACTGAGGGCTTGGAGGAGGGTGACAGAAATTTTTGAATATGAAAAAGAAGTCCAAGTTTCTGATGGGTATGTTTTATACTTTGTTAAATATGAATATTAATTTTTAATTTGTCATTTAATTCATCATTTTCTGGTAGTTTTTAAGCCAGTGATCTTTTTTGTTAAGAACCCCTGGGGTTTTTCTAGTCAGTACATATGACTGGTGGTGTACATCATAAAGGGGGCATTGAATTCACTAAAACACCTAAGCAATGCTGCATACAGGGGGCAATGACCTCTTTAGATCTAGACAATATTCCTTTGGCAATTAGCTGCACTAAGCAGAAGGACTTTCTGATTACTGTCATTACATGATGGTCAAAGGAGAGGCAATTATCAACTCAAGTTCCAATATCTATTATAACATTTTGGTTTTGAAGTGTGGTGTTTTCTAGGTTGTATGCTTGGGGGAGGTGTTGTCTGACACCAACATTAGGAGTGCAAAACTTAAAGATGTCATTTACTGAAGAAAAGCCATTTAATCCTGGTGACTAAATCACATTTGTGATGGCAGAAGAAAAATATTAGCTTAAATATTCTGCCTTTTAAGTGCATTTGTCATTCCATATCCCCTCCATTATGTCCATCACTACCTCAAGTGCCTCTGTTCATTTTGTTTTCACCAACTATTCTGAAAGGTCTTCCCCTGTACTGGTCTACAACCATCTCTGTGAAGAAATCCACCTACACATCTAAGGAGCAGATGATCCATACAATCAGCTGCTTTTGCCCATTTACCCCTCTTTTTCTGATCATGGTGACCCCTTTGTATCTCTCTGATATGATCCTGTGCACAAATATTATATCTGTCTGTGTCTTCCAGCACCCAGGATAAAAGCTTAATCTCTGTTAGACAATGACCACACTGGCCACAATAACTACACTCCTTCCCATCCATAAGTGGTACCATGCTAATGTTTTTACCAGGTCCGTTGTGAGGTCCATCTTCATATATGGCTTACAGAACTGCATGGAGTACTAAAGGTGTGTCCTGAACACAGTTTAGTCAAGGGCAGCATTATCACTTTGCTTCTGGAATCTATATCCTGTAGATTCATACAGCCATTTGAATCTATATCCTGGAGATGCATACTGACATTTGAATCTATATCCTGTAGATTCATACAGACATTTGAATCTATATCCTGTAGATTCATACAGACATTTGAATCTATATCCTGTAGATGCATACAGACATTTGAATCTATATCCTGAAGATGCATACAGACATTTGAATCTATATCCTGGAGATGCATACCGACATTTGAATCTATATCCTGGAGATGCATACCGACATTTGAATCTATATCCTGTAGATGCATACCAACGTTTGAATCTATATCCTGGAGATGCATACAGACATTTGAATCTATATCCTGGAGATGCATACCAACATTTGAATCTATATCCTGGAGATGCATACCGACATTTGAATCTATATCCTGTAGATACACACCGACATTTGAATCTATATCCTGTAGATGTGTACTGACAATTGAATCTATATCCTATCGATGTGTACCAACATTTGAATCTATATCCTGTAGATGCATTCCAAAATTTGAATCTATATCCTATAGATGCATACTGACATTTGAATGTATATCCTGGAGATGCATACCGACATCTGAATCTATATCCTGGAGATGCATACCGACATTTGAATCTATATACTGTAGATGCATACCGACATTTGAATCTATATCCTATCGATGTGTACCAACATTTGAATCTATATCCTGTAGATGCATACCAAAATTTGAATCTATATCCTATAGATTCATACTGACATTTGAATCTATATCCTGTAGATGCGTACCAACATTTGAATCTATATCCTGTAGATGCATACAGACATTTGAATTTATATCGTGGAGATGCATACAGACATTTGAATCTATATCCTGGAGATGCATACCGACATTTGAATCTATATCCTGGAGATGCATACAGACATTTGAATCTATATCCTGGAGATGCATACAGACATTTGAATCTATATCCTGGAGATTTATTTATTCCAGTTTGATGCCCGGGGAGGTCCACTGGGCTTGGGGAGCCCGTTTTCAGTGGAGGCCTGGAGAGAAAAGCTCCTCAGTACAAAGTTTAATTACATGATTAATTACAAAGAAAGTTAGGATTACAAACAACAGGTAGCATTCTTAAGAGAAGAAGAGAAAAAAAATATTTACAGTATAGTTCCACTGGGCTTAGGGAGCCTACTTTCAGTGGAGGCTCGGGGAGAAAAAGCTACACAATACAAAGTTTAATTACATGAATGCTTTCAGTGGAGGCTCAGGGAGGAAAGCTCCACAATACAAAGTTTAATTACATGATTAATTACAAAGGAAGTTAGGGTTGCAATCAACAAGTAGCATTCAGAGGAGTGAGAAAGCAAAAATGTATACAGTTTAGTTCAGGAGAAAAAACAGGCATAAAGTATTGAGGCTAGATTTTGCTGTTTGGTTACATATATATATGTATATATATATATATATATATATATATATATATATATATATATATATATATATATAAAATCAACAATTTAAAGTGAGGTTAGGGAGGTAAGAAGGGTACCCTGGGGTAAAGGGAGAGGAGAGCTTGAGAGGAGTGGGTGGAAGAGTACGGTTGCATTTCCTGTTTAGATAGAGGTAAGAATGAAGTTGAGTTTTGAAGTTATTAAGGTTGTCACAGGTCCACAGTGTGGAGGGCAGAGCATTCCATTTTTTAGCTAGGGAATAAGATAGCAGAAGCTGCCCAGCAGGTCGCTTGGGTTTATGGACGGTGATCAAGTTTTGGTGGGTAGATCTAAGGGGTCTGAAGGGGTTATAAGGTTGCAGAATATTGGATAGTGCAGGACAGTTAGTAGGTTGGAACAATAATTTGTGGGCTGTGGTGATTTGGTGAAGGTCAAGTAGATTGGGGAGTTCAAGCCAGTTTAGTGAGTGTAGGGAGGTGCATTGATGAGAGGAGGATTTGGCATTCGTGGCAAATCTGGCTATTTTATTATAACATACTTCCCATTTGGAGGTGAGTGTAGAAGATAAATTAGTGAGCAGAGGAGCACCATACAGTAGAGAGGGAAGTAGATAGGTTGTTTTAAGAGTTGGTCTGGTGGAAGGAGAGAGGAAGTGATTGTTTCTGTAAAGCAGGCCTAGTTTTATGTGGGTTTTCTTGATATTTAGCTGGATGTGATTGCTAAATTTTAGGTGTTCATCAATGATTACACCAAGAAGTTTGGCGGAGGGTACAAACTCAATAATGGAGTTGTTATGGCTGGTGATTTGGAGTAAGTTTTTGTCAATAGGGAAGGATTTTGAGGGAGAGAATAGAAGGATCTTAGTTTTGTTGGCATTTAGTGAGAGGTGATTTTGGAGCGTCCAATTTTCGGTGGTAGAGAAGGCAGTTTGAGTTAGAAGTTGGAGATCTTTTAGGTTAGAGGCATAACAGATTAAAGTGGAATCATCAGCGTATTGCACAATTTTGATATTAGGTATGGCTTTGTGGAAGTTGTTAATAAAGATATTGAATAGCAATGGGCCAAGAATTGAACCTTGGGGTACTCCAGTGGAGGTAAAGAGGAAAGTAGAGGTGGCCTGGCCCCATTTCACAGCTTGGGATCTATCAGAAAGGTAGCTTGAGAACCAGGAAAGAGTTTTATGAGAGAGGTTGAGGTTAGACAGATGATTTAGTAGGTGACTATGGGAGATGGTATCGAAGGCTTTACATAAGTCTAGCAGAGCAGAGGATACCATATTACCACAGTCATGAGCTAAATTGACAGAATGTAAGAAGGAGAGAAGGCAGAGTTGGTACTGTGTCCTGGACAGAAGCTGTGTTGGGTAGGGGAGAGTAGTTGGTGTTTGGTAAGGAATGGCAGGAGCTGCAGGTGGATACATTTTTCAAGAATTTTGGAGATTGGGGAGAGGATGGCTATGGGGTGGAAATTGAAGGTCTTACAATTTTTGCCACCCTTGTGAAGTAGAAGAATAAATGTAGAACGCCATAGTTTGGGTACATAGGATTCAAGTAATGATCTATTGATCAGGATGCTGATAGGAAGAGCAATACTGTCAGAGGCTATTTTTAGGAAGGAGGAAGGAATGCTGTCATGGGCATTGGAGCAAGGTTTTAGTTTAGTGAGAAGTTTCTTTATTAGGTTGGTGGAGATGGGTTTGAGTTCAAAAGTGGGGGGGGGATTGAGCAGTAGGAGGTGGAGGGTTATTGTTGGTAAAGGTCTTGCTTAGCTCAGCAATAGAAGAGGTAAAGAAGGTATTGAACATTATGGCAATTTCAAGATCAGATTTGCTGGTGTCAGGGCAAGGGTTGTTTTTTGTACCAGGCCTAAGGAGGGAATTAATAGAGTTCCAGAACTGTTTGGGTTTTTTTGTGTAATTTGCTTGTAGTTTGATGTAGTAAGACTTTTTGTCTTTAATAGCTTGTTTTTTGGCTAGGTTTCTCAGCTGTTTATATTTAAGTAAGATTTCTGGCTGTTATGATGGAGGTAAACTTTCCAGGTTTTATCTCTTTGTAGCATAATTATTTTTGGTGTCTTTGGTGAGCCATGGGATGGTTTTTGTTTTAACTCTTTTTGTTCTTATTGGTGCGAGGGAGTTAAGGACAGTTATGAATGTAGAATTGAAGTAGTCAATGGCTGCATCTAAAGGAAGAGTTTTTAAGGGGTTCCAGTTAGTTAGCTTAAGGGAGTCAGAGAAAGTAGTAGGGTTAAAGTTAGAGAGGTTACGGGTATGAATGAAGTGGTGGGAGTGTGGGGAAATGGGTGCAGCCCGATGGATGAAGGCAGGGAGGTCGTCTCCTAATGGGTCAGGAATTGCACCAGATTTTATGACTTTGTTAGGATGGGATACTAGCATCCAGTCTAGTATGCAGCCTGAGGAGTTGTTTTTGTTAGGTCTAGAAATAGAGTTCGTAAGTTGAGTAAAGTTAAATAGATTGATTGATAAGGTGGGATTAGGGTGAATCATTTTGTTCCAGTCTATATTTACATCTCCCATGATGTAGGTTTCTATCTTAATGTTAGAGGAGGTTCAGGAGAGGATGTCTTCCAGGATATTAGTGTTGTTACCAGGCAGAATATAGAGGGAAATGATACAGATGCTCTTATGGTTGTTCAGTTTTAGTAGGCCAGTTACAAGTTCAGCATTATTGAAAGGAGGAATGGGATTAGGATATGGAGTGATGGACAAGTGGTTGGAGTAGATTAGGGCTACACCACCACCTCTTCAATTTTGGCGGTCAGAACGGAGAGATAGAAATCCAGGGTGAAGGAATTCAGAGTTGCTTATGTGAGGTTTTAGCCAGGTTTCAGAGATGGCTACAATGTCAGGTGAGTTGTGACTGAGCCAGGCGTGAAAGGGGTTAATTTATTATTCACGCTTTGGGCATTGATAGCGAGGAATTTGAAGTATTTATTGGTGGATTTGTTGTTGCTGTTAGGGTGGTTTGTAGTTGAGTAGTTTGGCCCTGGATTGGGGTGAATGTCATCAGCTAAACAAAGGTGCATGAGAAGGGGAATATGTTTATTTGGTTTACACATAGATAAAGGTGGCTGGTAGAGAATAGGTTTAGGTTTGCAGTATTTAGTGGAGCTTGGGAAAAGTTTTACTTTTAAGAGAAGGATAGGGTGGGAGGGAACTAAGGAGGCTGAGATGTTGTGGAAAGGGGCTGTGAGGGAGGGGTGGGGAGGTAGTGGTGATGGGTGTAAATGGATGTTGGTGTAGGAGGTGGCATGGTAAAGAGGTAGTAGAAGAAGGATGAGGATAGATGTTGAGGTGAGAATGTGAGGAGGAAGAGTGAGCAAGGTAGATGAAGTCTGTCAGAAGTGATAAAGGGGAGGGTAATGTGAAATAAGGTGGGAGGGGGGTGTGGTAGTGAGAGTTAGGTTGGTTGTGGGGGTGGAGGAACAGTGTTTGAGGATTGGCTGGTGGAGAGGGAGGGGTTTTAGGAGGAGAATAAATGGAGGAGTACTGGGGGCGGGTGGAAATTGGGGGCAGGGTATGGGAGCGGATTGAGCCCGCAGGGCAAACGGAGCGGGATACAGCAGCAGAGCGAGAGAGACCAGCTGAAAAAGTATCAGCCACTACTGTTCACAGTAAAGGTAAGTAGGTTATTTGGTGGAAGACTATGAGGAAAAGCGTTACTTTTATGTAAGAACAAAGAAAAAAAACTAAGTTCCATAGTTAGTTTAAGGTAAGGGAGGGGGGTTAATATCTGGGTTTAGAGAGTGTGGTTTGGGATTTGGGAGGCTTTGTTAAGTTACAGGCAAATAGAGGTAATGCTGGACATAGGGGGTTTAAAAGTAATACAAGCTATAGGCAGAATGGGTGCTGCCACCTAGTGGAGAAAGGAAGGAATAGCAGTCAGGAAATAAAAAGAATAAAATAGGAAAGGCTCTTGTAGATTATACTACCTAGAGTTCAGAAACTAGAAATCAGTGAAATACAGGTGGAAGGGGGGTAGTAGCGGTCTGTGGTAGGCTGCTGATTCACACACATGGAAGGACAAGCGAACAAATAGGTAGTCTAAGATAAATAAGTCTAGTGCAAGGCTACATACATTAAAATGGAAATAGTTATGGGAGTCGGCACTGAAGTTCTTTTTCTTGAATGGCCCAGACTAGCAGGCAGGAATGTCCAGGAAAAAAATGACAGAGGTTTCGCAGGAGGAAGTTCTTATATTCCACAGGCTGGGAGGGACCTTCAGAGTGGAGTACTGTGAAAAGAGAGTAAAAAAAACATACGAGTTTAGGTGATTAAAAATAAGAGAAGATAAACAGGTAGAGAAAAAGGAGATAGGGAAGGTAAGTGAGAAGTGGTCAGCAGAGGAGGGGTTAAAAAGATGTAGGGATAGATCTAGAGGAGGGGAATATAATTGAGGGAGAGTTGGAGTACAGAGGAAGAATGGGAGAGAAAAGAAAAACAGCAAGTTATGGATATAGGAGAATGCAGGAGTAGGCAAGGAGTGATGCAGTTGTCCGAGTCTTAATTTACTAACGACAAGTCACACAAGCCCAAGTCAAAATGCATTAACCAGTTCAAATGCTGAGTAGGAGGAATACAGATTGCAATTGGTTAACATCAGATTCAGGCAAACAATGTAAGCAATAGTATGTAGCATGTAACTATAAGACTGCATAAATGTCTAGACACTATTTAAAGATATATGATGAACTATATATAAATGGACAACATCAATTCAGGCAGACAATACATGTAAAGTGAAGAAATAATATGTAGCATTTAACTATAAAACTGTATAACTATGTCTAGGCTCTATATTAAGTTATATCAATATAACCAGGTAGAGCCAAAAAAGCACGGCTTTCAAATATCAGTAAATAAGGATGAAATCAAGATATTACAACATACAGCAATTCAGGTAACGCAGATAAGATCAACGCAATATCTAGTAAGTTTTGACACTAAAGGTAGGGCTCATATGGTGCCAAAGCCATATAGGGATTAACATAGAAATACCAGGCAGGTATACAACACTGTTTGGATGGCGTTCTTACACAGGCCACCTTTTAATATTCATTAACGAATCTAATGCTAAACACTGTATCCAGTTATGGCTCCTAATAAGGGAGAGAAAGCAGGCTCATTGTCTTTATTCATTAAACGCCCATTGTTTAGCTTACTGCGCAATTTGAGAGCTAAAACTACGATAAGCGTAGAAATGTAAGAATCGCTCAATCGCTCACCTGAAATAATGACCCTATGGTAAAAGGAAAGCAGGCTCTGGTTCCTGTTCTATCAATGCCAGTTAATTGGTGTTCTTTAGTAAGTAGAGAGTGGAGACTGCATAAACGCAGGGATGTAAACCCACTCAGCATTCGTCGATAAGACTGGCCCCATGGAATGGAATAAGGAAGTGAAATTAGTTTCTATTAACGCCTAATGGGATGTCATTCTTAGTAAAAAGGAATAGCAGGCTTGGGTTAGCTTTCTTTCAATGCCTGTGAGGTGGCGTTCTTAGTAAAAAGAGAAAGCAAGCTTAGGTTTACAATGCCTGTGAGGTGGCGTTGTTATGCTGACTAAAGCACATCCATTCTATTAATGCCAAAATAGGATAGCGTTCTTAGTAAAAAAAGAAAATAGCAGGCTTAGGTGTGCTATCTATCAACGCCTGTGAGGTGACGTTCTTAGTAAAAAGAGAAAGCAGGCTTAGGTTTACAATGCCTGTGAGGAGGCATTGTTATGTTGACAAAAGCACATCCGTTCAACACAAAACATTACCAGATCAGCATAAAGTCATGTAAGTATGCATTTAGCGACAAGTTTAGCAGTAAAAACAATTAAAACAAAGATCTGTACCAGTAGTAAATAAACTACACTCTTTCTCTATTCAGATACCTACCGGGAGATGAGCGAAGCAGCACTACCACGTAACCGGCTCAAGAAAAGAAGCAAAGAGGTGGCACCTAACCAGGAATTTTGAAAAAATGGCGCCAAAGGTACCTGGCGTCTAGAAGTAAACTAGAGGGAGGTGAGTTATTGAGGGGGAGGGGATAAGAACAGAGGGGTGGGATAGGATTGAGAGGGGTGAAGTGGGTGGGAGGAAACCAGGTAGAGGTGAGCAGAAGAATGAGAGAGACCAGCTGAAAAAGTATCAGCCACTACTGTTCACAATAAAGGTAAGTAGGTTATTTGGTGGCAGACTATGAGGAAAAGCGTTACTTTTATGTAAGAAAAAGAAAAAAAAAATATAGGGGAGCTTTGTTCCTTAGTTAATTTAAGGTAAGGGAAGAGGGTTAATATCAGGGTTTGGAGAGCGTGGTTTGGGATTTGGGAGGCTTTGTTAAGTTACAGGCAAATAGATGTAATGTTGGACATAGGGGGTTTAAAAGAGATACAAGCTATAGGCAGAATGGGTGCTGCCACCTAGTGGAAAACAGAGGAATAGCAGTCAGGAAAAAAAAAAAGAATAAAGTAGGAAAGGCTCTTATAGATTATACTACCTAGAGTTAAGAGACTAGAAATCAGTGAAATACAGGTGAGAGGGGGGTAGTAGCGGTCTACGGTAGGCTGCTGATTCACACACACAGAAGGACAAGCTAACAAATAGGTAGTCTAAGATAAATAAATCTAGTGCAAGGATACATACATTCAAATGGAAATAGTTATGGGAGTCCACCCTGAAGTTCTTTTTCTTGAATGGCCCAGACTAGCAGGCAGGAATGTCCAGGAAAAAACCGACAGAGGTTTTGCAGGAGGATGTTCTTATATTCCAGAGGCTGGGAGGGACCTTCAGGAGTGGAGTAATTCAAATGGAAATAGTTATGGGAGTCCACCCTGAAGTTCTTTTTCTTGAATGGCCCAGACTAGCAGGCAGGAATGTCCAGGAAAAAACCGACAGAGGTTTTGCAGGAGGAAGTTCTTATATTCTAGAGGCTGGGAGGGACCTTCAGGAGTGGAGTACAGGAGGTGAGCCAAGCAGCACTACCGCGTAACCGGCTCAGGAAAAGAAGTGAAGAGGTGGCACCTAACCAGGAATTTTGAAAAAAATCATGCATACTGACATTTGAATCTATATCCTGGAGATGTGTTTCGACATTTGAATCTATATCTTGTAGATGCATACTGACATTTGAATTTATATCCTGTAGATGCGTACCAACATTTGAATCTATATCCCATAGATGCGTACCAACATTTGAATCTATATCCTGTAGATGCATACCGACATTTGAATCTATATCCTGTAGATTTGTAATGACATTTGAATCTATATCCTGTAGATGCATATCGACATTTGAATCTATATCCTGTAGATGCGTACCGTCATTTGAATCTATATCCTGTAGATGCGTACCGACATTTGAATCTATATCCTGTTGATGCGTACCAACATTTTCTCTAGTGCAGAGATGGCCTCTCACTATACTGCTAGTTATCCAGTCCAGCTGGGGCCAGCACCACTTTAACTTTTTCTGCTCATTGTTAATCAGTTGTTTTGCCTATCAAATACTTCACAGCAGGATTGTTATACCCCAACTGTATTACATTACAGTTGTTTGTAATGAATAACAAACACCAGCTTCATGCTTATTTGGTCCACCTTTCCAAGTCTTTCTTTAGACTCTTTCCCTAACTTCGCTTGTGCATCTGCATTTGTGGCATCAATGAAGAGGTTTGTCTTATTTTTCTCCCCAGTCAAATATAGATGAAATAAAGACAACAATGAGCATTGAATTCAGGACTAAAGCCCAGAAGTACTCATACAGTCAGTTTTCTTATTCATTACATCGTCCATTTAAACATCAACCTCTCTGCTCTATCCTTCAGCCAAGCTGTAGTCAGTCTCTTCTCTGTCTCATTTCCACCACCAAACCATTATTAGTTTTCATCAGTCACCTGAGTATAACCAGTTCAAAGGTTTTGCTGATGTACAGGTAAACAACATGTTCTAGTAATCTTCGGTCATGTTAGAGAATAACCCCATTATAAAACTGGAAAAGTCAATTAGGTGCAGTAAACATCTCCTTCCAGCTATTATCCTTTAGTGATTCATGTCCTGGAAACTGTGTTCCAGAAAAATTCCAGAAAACCAAACAGCATTTATACTATGAGTCTCTCCAGGTCTTTTTCTGTCACTGCTCTTATGTTAACATAATATGTTTTTGGAAGTTTATTTCGTGTCCCTTGGTCACTTCTGCACAGGCTAGATTCCTGATGATCTTGAGAGGCAGTTGTAACCAGTGCCTTACCCTTTCAAAGGGTAGCTTGTTTCCTTTCCACCTCCTCCCACTCTATCCCTGTATCACTTCATTGACTCTCTCAAGCAGCACTCTGTTTAAACTTTCACAAAATGCTAACCACTTTTCCTTTTTCTTTCTGAAAGCTGAACTGAAGTAGTCATTCAGTACTTGTGATTTTTCTCTGCCCTCCATTAGATCCTTGTCTCCTTATTCGGACAGACCACGTCTGTTCTCACTGCTATCCTCCTTTTTGCTATATGCATAAATAGCCTTTGCACCTCTTCTTGAACCCTTTCTGTAACTCCATTTTAATACGCAGCAATGTTTCTCTTTTATGCTTTGTTACCCCTTTGTTTGCTACTTCATACTGTGGCTGTCTTCATCTCCTGTTTTCCTCCACTTACACACTTTGCTTTTGCTCTAATCACTGTGTTCGCATTTCTATTTAGCTGCACTGGTCTGTTCTTTTTCTTCCTTTTTTGCCTTTTCCTCAGACCTTTTTCTGTTACTCTGAGTGCTTTATCTCTGACCCATTCCCATAGCTTATTCACCCTTTCATATTGAGTCCTTTCATCTTTGATATTTTCTCACAAGTCATAACAATTCACTTGTCTAAAACTGCACACTGTGGTCCTTGTCTTTGGGTTCTTAAACCTCCTCCTCCTCACTCTGATCCAGACAGTCCTGTGATTGTTATTGGTTAACAGCATGTTCTCCACTTCAGCCCCTAAAGCCTGCTCTTTACCATTGCTTTAAATAAAACAATATAAAACCCTGTAAAAGTCAAAGCTGGCCTCTATTTGTACCTAAAATAGAACAGCAACATACAAGTGTAGATAACCTCCCCAAATGAGTTGTGTATGTCCATAACATGCACAAATGTCCAGTATGAAAACTCAAAGCATAAAGAGCTTAGAGTAAACCATATGAGTCAAATTTATCAACAAACATACCCACTAAAACTATGGGCAGCATTAGTAGCAAAACACCCCATGCAGCCACCCTAAAAGGGGGGCTTTGTCCCATATCTTACTTACTTACCTGTACTAAATCCACAGTCTTGTATTTAATTAATGTATTTGTGCATGTGTTAGCTGGATTAGTGCACTGATCTGAGAACCCTTTTCAGACACAACCCATGCAGAGAGGCAACATAAGGTAAACATTTACAGAGAATTGAAAATGCACGGTAGTGTTAAATTATAGTTATAGAATAATGCAAAACAAATTCAAAATCAAAACAAATTAGAACATACCTGAACATAAGAAAAAAGAAAATGTGTAAATAACTGTGATTTATTTATTATTTTATTTATTTATTTACATTTGTTTAATGGGAAATTCCGACTGGACGAGGATCCTTTTTCAGCGGATACCTGGGAAGAAAAGCTTCACATCCTGTACATGATAAATAGAGATACAAAGTTGCAGCAATAGTAAACAACATTACAGGTTGTTGGCTTTAATACAATAACAAGATATTGATTATCAACACTATATACAGTAAATGTTGCAAGTTAAAATAGTTTCTTGTCATTTATAATATTAGTAACAAAGTTGTCAGACAAGATGTTAAAGTATGTAAAGACAACTAGCTATTTCTGACTGTGGTTAGTAGTGGCGGTAGTATAGTTGGGTTAAGAGTCTAGGTGGCGAGGGGGTAAGGGTGGGGGTGGTAGTCTGCATTAGAATAAGGACAAAGCCAGAGCAAATTTAAGTGGAATTTGAGCGCAGTCTTGTAAAGGCTGCTGGAAGGTAGAGTGGTTATAGAGAGTGGAAGATTGTTCCAAAGTTTAGATGTGGTACATGAAAATATGGCTTCTCCTGCTGAGTTTTTGGGTTTGATAACAGTGAGTTGACTTTTGTTGCTTGATCTTAGGGGCCTAGTGGGGTGATAGGGCTGGAGAAGGGTTTGAAGGGAAGGGATGTTAAGGGGGTGGTTAATAAGTTTATGAGCATGGGTGAGTTAATTAAAGTGAAGGAGTTGTGGGAGCTCTAGCCAGTTTAGTTCTTTAAGGGAGATACACTGATGGCTGCAGTAGGAGGTTCCAGTGGCAAATTTAGCAATTTTGTTATAAGAAGTATCTAGTTTGTGTAGGTCTGTCTAAGGTTGGTAAGTATCAGGGATGCATAGAGTAGGGTGGAGATTAGCTGGGAATTGGCTATGGAGATTCTAGCCGCCTTGGTTAGGAATTGGCGGCTTTGATATAATGCACCGAATTTCTTGTAAACTGTTTTTATTGTGAGAGATATGTGGGTGTCAAATCTAAGTTTGTTGTCTATTTCCATACCGAGTAATTTTGTGTGTTCTGATGGAGAGATGATGGTATTGTCTTTGGTGATAATGTTGAAGTGGGGGGTGTTTTGGGTGGCTTTGGAAGGTTGGAAGAGGACAAGTTTTGTCTTACTTGGGTTGAGTAGGAGCTGAGCATTGGATAGCCAGCTTTCTACAGAAGAGAATGATTCCTGTGTGATTTGTTGTAGTTCTGGTATAGTGGGGGCAGAGCAGATGAGAGTAGAGTCATCTGTGTACTGTATAAGAGATGCTTGTGTGGTGGCAGTATGTAGGTTGTTAGTGAAAAGCGAGAATAGCAGAGGGCCAAGGATAGACCCTTGGGGAACTCCGAGAGTAACTGGGAGGCGAGGTGATAGGTTATCATCCCAGATTACTGATTGCTGGCATCCGTGTAGATAGCTGTGGAACCAGTTGCACGCTGATTGTGAGAAGGAGAGGTTGGGGAGAGTAGAGAGTAGTAGCTCATGAGATACCATGTCAAAGGCCTTTGAGAGATCTAGAAATATGGCAGTAGAGGAGAAGCCATTGTTTTTGTGATGAAGTATAGTGTTGGTGAAGGAGAGCAGAGCGGAGGTTGTGCTGTGATATGGCCTGAAACCATGTTGGGTTTTGGAGAGGAGATTATTAGCTAGGAGGTATTTGGAGACCTGGGTGTTGATACATTTTTCAAGTATCTTGGAGAGAGAGGAGAGGATAGCACTGGGGCAGTAATTGGAGAGGTCAGTGGAGAGGTGCCTTTGTGGAGGGGAATGATGTAGAATATTTTCCATATTGAGGGAACATAGCCTTCTGTTATGGAATGGTTGATTAGAATTGAAATTGGGTAGGCTAGTGTATCAGCTGCAATTTTCAAGTATTCAGAGGGGAGGTTGTCAGCTGCGAGTTTAGTAGGTTTAAGTTTTGACAATAGTCTTTTTTATGTTGAAGGTAGAAACTGAGGTGAAGAAGAAAAGTGTAGTGGGGGGTTTAGGGTTAGGAGTCGGGGGGGCTGTTGTAGGGAATTGTTGTTTGTTTAGAGATGTTATAGTTTCAGTGAAGTGCTTGTTGAAGGATTCAGCAGTACTGCTGGATGAGGCGGAAATGGACAGCTGGGGGTATCAACCTTCCCTGGGTGGAGGATAGTGTTAATAGTGGACCAGAATTGCTTAGGGTTGTGGTTGGTAGAGTTTAGGGTGGATTTATTGTAGAGGGATTTGTTTAATTTTATTTGCTTTTTGGCTTTATTGTGCAGTTCAAGGAATGTCTGCCTATCTGAGTTATTTTTTGTTAGTAGCCAGTGCTCCCAGGCCTTATCTCTGGATTTCATTGGGGTTCTGGTGGTCTTTTGTAACCATGGGGCATGCCTGGATCTGACTTTGGCATTTCTTACAGGAGCATGGGTGTTTAGGATGGAGAGGAAGGTACTGTTGAAGAAGTGGACAGCCTCATCTAGGTTGAGGTATTTTAGTGGTGACCAGTTAATTTTTTGCAGGGAGAAGATGAAGGAGTTGTTGTTGAAGTTGGACTTGTTCCGTATTTGCCTGTGGATAATGGGCTTCAGACTGTTTGTGTGGTGCCGAATTAGGAAAGTGGGGGAGTGGTCACTAAGACTGTCAGGTAAGCAGCCTGCTAGGTAAGAGTGAGGGGCTTTGTTGACTAGGATCCAGTCAAGTAAGGTATGATTGTTAGGGTTTTTGCTGATTCGGGTAGGGGATTGGATGAGTTGAGTAAACCCATGGAGATTAAGGTGAATGGTTGGGAGATTGTTATTACAGGATAGCCAGCTGATGTTAAAGTCACCGAGAATGATGGTTTCCTGGGGTAGAGCTAGAGTAGCCCAGCTCAAGATATTTTCTAGGGGTGTAATATTTTGCACTGGTGGGAAATAGCACCAATGATATTGATTGTTTTGTTTGGGTTTAGTTTAAGAGTGGCATAAAGGATTTTCTTTATTTTTGTGGTGAGGGGCAGATGAGTTCAGGAGTTGAATATTGAGGTGGTGTTTAAATATCAATGCTACACCAACTCCTTTTTTGGACAATCTGTGTATGCGAAGGCTGTTCTATTCAGGTGGAAGTATTTCCTCACTTTTGATGTGAGGTTTGAGCCAGGTTTCAGTTAGGAGGAGAATATCTGGGGAATATATGCTTATGCTGGCATGTAGTTCTTGGATTTTATTGCATATGCTTCTGATGTTTAGGGACATTATAAGTAGGTTTGTTGTTTTTTTGTTGGCTAGGAGTTGAGTTGTGGGGGGGGGTTGCTTGGACTAGGGTTTGTGGTTGGGTTGGATTTGGGAGGACCAGGGTTTGGATGGATGTCTCCAGCGAGGGCTAGTTTATAGAGGGTGTTTAGGATATGTTTTATATACATAGTAAATTGCCTATGGTATCTTAGGGATATTTTATTTTTGAGTGTGTTAGGTGTTTGGTAATGGAGTGTGTGTATTGGGAGGATGTTTTTGGTGGCAGGGGTTGTGTAGTTATAGTGTAAATGTTTGAGGGAGGGTGTTGAGAGTGTACAGTGGAAGTTGTTTTTGGCATGTGACTGTAGAGCCTTTGTAGGATGTAATGTGAGCTAGAACTACGCAGGTTAGGATTGTTATTATATTAGGTAGTAGCATGATTGTGTTGGATGTAGGGGGAGGGTGTGACTAGTGGTGTAGCCTAACTGGTGGTAATTATTGGTGGGGTTAAGGCTAAGAATAAATATAGAGGTACTGGGGGCGGGTGGGAACAGGGGGCAGGGAGGGGAGTGAAGGGAGCGTAGTGAACAGAGTGGGCTAGAACCCCCCCAGGTTAAAGATTGTAGGGTAAGTGTCTAAATAGTCATAAGTGTCTAAATAGCCAACTTGTTAGGAATTATCAGAATCTAGTAGGGAAAAGCAATCTATAGACCTGATTTCAGCTGTGTCCTTTCTGGGTACATACCTAGTTTGAAGCAGACAAACAGTGGCAGTTTAAGTACCTTTCTGCCTGTATTTTACAAGTGGGCAATTCCAGTGTATCTACTGGGTTATCTTTTTTCGTCTAGAGCTTTATCTTGATTTACTGATAACTAAAAAGAAAAAGTTTAACCGAGGAATGTATTTACAGCTGATGGGGGTGGGGAGCAGCTGCTGTCCCTAGCCATGGGTAGAGCCAGTTATTTCTGCTTTAGACCAGGTACTTTCTACAGTAGCAGGCTAAGAGGGAATAGTAGCTAGACACCTACAGTAACTTATTTTCTTTTTAAAGACCTTGAGTCCTTGTGGCTGGTTTCTTCACTGCCGATGTGGTCAATGGCCAAGGATTCAGCAAGTGGGGGACTGAGAGAGAACCCATGTAAGAGTAAACATTTGCAGTAGGGCTGATAAATGTAGGAATATTTTGGAATGTGTAGGTTCAAGGAGTTGGAATTTGTGAGATTTAATTCAAGCAGTTACCATTAATGAAATGGGAACTATCCCCAGGGGCTAGCAGTGATTTCCTGTGGAGAACATTCTGTTCCTCAGTGTCTGGAGACACCCGATACTCTGGGAATAGAACCTCAAACACCTGTAGTGAAGCTGCAAATAAGAGAAACTTGCTAGAGGTCCATAACAGTTCTTAAAAATACATGCCACTTTTTATAACTTGTGAAAAATACATTTTACTAGAGGTCTTTGCACTCCAGTGTAGTCCGGACAAAATCAGTGAGTACAGTGAGAATATGAAGCTATGAAAAAAATACTCAGTTTTTATCAAGATATGATTATGGGTAGCAGATTTTCATTCAGGAGATGGAATCAATATGAATTTATCTTTGAGCTTCTCTTTATCGTTTGTATCAGCTAGTTAGCCTTTTTCTAATGTAAAATAAACATTCTCTAATGAGTATAAACATTAACACTTATTGTCTCACTGTCTTCTATGAGTAGGCCATCTTCAGATTCCTAAAGGAATTCAATGTCAGCTTTTCCTTCTTATACACTGAATCAGTGTTTGGTGAAACTGAATTACCTACCAACTGTCCATAGATCCAATTACAGAGAAGGTCGAAGAGAACAGGCTGTGGTAGTTCTGCCACATGCACAGTACATTAAGCAGAAGACAATCTGGTGCAGACGATTTGGGTCTTCTATGAAGATAGTGGTACAGTGGGGATCGGGGAATTTAGTGGGGATCTGGAAATTTATCATTATCCTCACTGCTGTGCGATTTAGGAGATGGTGTACATAATGCACAGGGGGTGTGGGGGTACAGGGTGGGGTTGCCCCCCCAGGAAAAACATAGTGTTTTTTTTTTAATTGAGTTTTTGGAAACTCAAACATATAATCTCAGCCATATGAATTTCAAGTTTCTGAAAACTCGATGATGTAATCTAAATATATATATATATATATATATATATATATATATATATATATATATATATATATTATACAAACACACACACACACACACACACACACACACACACATGCACGCGCGCACACACACACACACACACACATGCACGCGCGCACACACACACACACACACACACACACACACACACACACACACACACACACACACACACACACACAAAATTGCCCTGTTCAGTTCAATGATGAAATTAAAACAAATTTAACTCTGCAAAGCATCAGTAGAAATGTTTGTTTGTTTGTTTGTGTCTTTCGGCTTTTTCCGGTTAGGGGTAATTTTTCCCAGCAGGTATTCATCTAAAAAAGGAACATTGTTACTTTGAAAATTCATGTATTATTTTGCCTGTTTATAGTTCATTTGCACATTCATTAAAAGGTATCATACCATGCAGGGTCTCCCATGCTATCAGTAGCAGAAATCTTAAATTGGAACTTTAAGAAAACTGAAACTTGCATGACTGCTGTGCAGCTCACTTTATTGTACTGTAGGGTGAGAGCAAGAACAGTGTGTACTTTGCATTAGCATATGGAAGGACTGCTAATAGGAACTTCTGTAATATCAGCTAGATCCCTTAATTTCATTTGGATATTATTGTACACACTCCTGAACAATGCCAGTGGTAAGCTATCGTTAGCTGCATCAGCTATACTGATGAATATCAGTCATGACTAAAGTTAAGAGGGGGCTTCACATGTTTCCCGCCAGATGAAACACCATATGAAATGCTGTGAAAGTTTTGCACCACCTAAATGGTTGTGAAATGGGCATTGTGCTCCCTTGCACAAATGTTTAATGAACAAGTGTGAATTATTACCCAGGACTGAAATTACTCTGTTTAAAAACAATGCCCTTCTGTGCCTTAAGTGTTCCTATTTTTGTCACTTGATTGATTTACTGAATAAGGTACTCTGCAGGTACATATTTTTAACTGGCAAGATTCAATAGCAACACAGCAGGAACAATTCATGTGAGAACAATACAGGTACTGAGTGGTCTGTGAGAAACACTGGGAAAATAAATATCTGTAACTAAGGAAATGATTCTTTTGCGCTGGGTCACAGGATCTGAATTGTCTAGACATAATAAGGCCTCACTATGTTTATCATTATCACAGAAAATGGCTACATAATAACATCAGAAAAAAAAGTGCAGGCCGAGGCACAGGCAGTAGGCCAACATGAAGGTACGATAGTTGATGAGAGAAAAATGTATCTTTCTTGGGACAGATGCCCATTTTCATGAAGGGTAGGGGGCAAGATATCAAGCAGCAAGTGCGTGCAGAGGGGAAAGAGGTTATAGGAAAGGAAGCAGTGAAGAAAGTGTACAACACTCATAGAGAGACCGACATGGGAGCTATTTATACAAAAGGTGACAGAGACTGAAAGAGCATTGATAACTGGTGATGAAGAAGGCTGACTACAAACAGGGGCCTGGGAAGTGACACACAAGGAAGGCAAATATCATGACTGGGGGACGGGAGGGGTAAAGAGGTCGGGCGTAACAAGTCTTTGGCAGAATCCATCTAGAAGTCAAGTGCTCTCTCATGTGGCCAGATGAGTCGAGCCAGATGGCCATGTTAACTCTCTTAGCTGCAAAAAAGACTTGCTCCAGGGTGGCAATGTGGGAATCCAGCTGCAAATCCATCTTAGTCCTCACCAGCCATGCCATCTGCTGCTGGCTGACTCACGGGAAGCCTTATTTTTCTCTCTCTCTCCCCTGAAAAGGTGTCTGAGGACTATTGCTGGCCCAATAGGAGGCAGTGTGACCACTGCAGTGCTAGGTACCACAGCTTCACCTCTGTCTGCATCACAGTTGACCATGTAGAAAGAGAAAAGCAAAAAGAAAAAAAGAGAGACAGGAACACATACTACAGATCAGTAAATGTTTATCACAGCTTATTTAAATATTACAGTGGCGACATCTACAATCTGCACATACCCCACCACCTGCAAAGAAGGCTCCTTAGACTGGACATTGGATTAAATTCAGTCTGTTTGGTTACTGCAAAATATAACACAACCAATAATTTATAGTACATATCCCTGACAAAAGAAGGTGATTACAGCAACAAGTGATAGACAGAATACACAGTGTCAAATCAGTTAGAGAATGCATACAATAAAGCATTGTCTCCAATGTCTCCACTTCCCTAACTTCTTCCTCCCCTGGTATAGCAGGGTAGGGTGGTCTTCTGCAAGCCACTGCACCTGTGCCTGCACTGTTTATCAGGGCAGATGATACCAGTGATATCAAGCAATGCACTGGCCAGTTGGTGCCAAGCATCAGTTTTATAGAGGGACCATCATATGCCCCAGCAGACACTCCCTAT
Organism: Protopterus annectens; assembly: GCF_019279795.1. Lineage (NCBI taxonomy): Eukaryota > Metazoa > Chordata > Ceratodontiformes > Protopteridae > Protopterus > Protopterus annectens. The sequence goes on along the minus strand of NC_056737.1, from coordinate 1,163,331,440 downwards.
AGTTCTGTGCAGCAGGCAGAAGAAGGTTCTTGTTTCCTGGCTGCACAGGGTGGGAGTCATGCTGAAAGCAGCACATGAAGGAGTCATGTTTACGCTGAAGGATAAAACAAGGAAAAAATGATAACTCTATGTACAAAGTCCCATCACTACGTGATGTGCAAAACTGGCTCAAATTAGAAATACTTTCATGGAGAATTTTGAGCATTCATTTATGTAACAAAAAAGCTCATGGACTGTCTCTCAGAAAAGTGTTTTACTAAACAAACACTTATTTTTTTAATACTGGTATTTTAATGTTAATGCACTGTCTGAATAAAACTACAGCATGATAGCAGCTAGATGTATCAAACTACATACATGGGATGATGATTAATCTTACAGAGCCACTAAAAAGCAATGGTTTACAATTTGATATACTGCTTCAAAGGACATAGTGATAGTGCTTTCCAGCCAGAAAAAAATGTCTAATTCAGGAATATAACATTTAATTGTGTCTTTTATAGATGCACAAAGCATTTTTTACTTTAACAAAAATTATTTTTTCATTTAGTGCGCTTGGTAAGTATGCAAATGTTTCTGCTATATGTGAGTGTGAATGCTGTCAAACTGCATTAATAAACAAATATACAAAATGCAGTAGTATGAATATTTCACAATTTAATGTATTTCACCATGTATATGTGCATTTATTTACTGTGTTAATTGTTGTGAACAGCATGCCTGCTAGACTATGGTTATACAGCTCCCCCATATCTGAAGTATCTGTATAATAAACAAAATAGTTCATGCTCTGCCTATCATTAATAAAAAGAGCAGTACTTACACAGTAAAGGACTACGCACCCAAGGATGCAGAAACACCATGTCCAGATTGTGTTAGAGTACTTACACAGTAAAGGACTACACACCCAAGGATGCAGAAACACCATGTCCCGATTGTGTTAGAGGACTTACACAGTAAAGGACTACATACCCAAGGATGCAGAAACACCATGTCCAGATTGTGTTAGAGTACTTACACAGTAAAGGACTACATACCCAAGGATGCAGAAACACCATGTCCCGATTGTGTTAGAGGACTTACACAGTAAAGGACTACATACCCAAGGATGCAGAAACACCATGTCCAGATTGTGTTAGAGTACTTACACAGTAAAGGACTACATACCCAAGGATGCAGAAACACCATGTCCCGATTGTGTTAGAGTACTTACACAGTAAAGGACTACATACCCAAGGATGCAGAAACACCATGTCCCGATTGTGTTAGAGGACTTACACAGTAAAGGACTACATACCCAAGGATGCAGAAACACCATGTCCCGATTGTGTTAGAGGACTTACACAGTAAAGGACTACATACCCAAGGATGCAGAAACACCATGTCCCGATTGTGTTAGAGTACCTATAGGCCAGATTAAATTAGGAGCTGCTGCAGTGAACACTGAATGTGCACAATCATCTATGGTAGAAATTGTGAGTCCGCGTGCACAAACGTGGAAATCTATGTTGCCAACGTATTGATGTAACTTAAGCAATATATATGCAAAGAAATGGAAAATAATATAAATAGCAAAGCATCAGAAATCACAAAGATTGACAGAAAAGTGCAGAGGGAGCTGCTTGCCAAAGGGGGGTTGCAAAACGCAAAGGTAAAGGGAGTATGAGACTACCTGAATGCAGAATTATACAAAACTTAAAAGGGTGGATACCGTAAAGTAACATGATGTACAAACCTATAGCAGTCCTGACAACAGTAGAGCCTCATTAGTGTGCCATTATTATAATGTGAATGTCATTAAAAATGAAATTTTTTTAAACCCTGAGTGGAATTGACCCATCAATTCCATGTGATTGCATTGTATCCTCAGTTCCATAACAAGAAAAGCCTCAGAGGCACTTATGTCAAAGGTGTTAGAAAACACGTGGGAAGAGCTAGCCAGGGAATTGTTATGGCTAGGCTTGTATAGGCCCTAGGGCCGATAGCCTAGTACCAACCTATGAACCTATGAACACGTAATAGGGGAATGTAACATATTTGCAGAGTGACAGCAAGAAAATCCTCAAGAGATTTGAACCCCTGCCTTTAGTAGCAATGTTGTTGACATCAGTGCACTAACAAGGTGAGCCACAGAAGTACACATAGCAACAATCTCAGAACATGCATATTAAAGAATGCAATACTTTTTTGGACTGATAGCAAGAAAAGGCAGCTAGAACTTCAAGAAATTTGAATCGCTGTCTTTACCTGTGATGTTTTCTATAACACTGCATCAGCACGGCAAGCCAAATACTCCCAATGAAAAAAAAAAGATAGATGGATGCACAAGACCCAGAATAAAAAAATGCCCAATCCTGGTAGGCGGTACCAGGAATGGAAAAAATGATAGTGTAGAATCCTTAAGGCACAGAGACATTCCTACAATGGGGCCAGGCCCAGGGGCAGTGGCGGCTGGTGGCTTCATATCAAAGGGGGGCTGCAGGAGACAGCTGAATGGGTGGGGGTCAATGGGAAGGGGTGCGGCCAACTAGAAAGGGGAGGAACTATGCTCAAAACCACAAAAACTAACTAAATACGCTGCCCTGGGTGCCAAACCATCATTATGAGAGTCCAATCAAGACAAAATGAAGTGTAGAAGAATAAAAATATTTCATTGCATTGGCTGCATGACAACTTACTTAATATCTAAATGGAAACAAAAAGGTTGTGAGGCATGAAAAAATAAATTACTTTTTAAATACATTACTGGAATGCCAGTCAAAATCAAGTATAAGAAAAATAAGCAGCACTCAGCTCAAACAACTTCTTGCACTGCAGTTCTAATTATAATTTATATTCAGCTTTATTAAAGTACCAAGTAACACACTGAAAGTAGAAATCTCTGTAATGCCCCCACTTGTAAAAATGTTTCTTATCCAAAAAAAGACCTGCTGCCTGACAACTATCTATTTGTTTCATGGGGAAAACATGATCAAAGTAAAAAATGAAAAGCAAACAAGAAACAAGCTGAAGATACATTGCTTAAAGGATTACTGCACAGGTTATGGACCACACGATTGGCATTCTGTTTAGTTTACGGGTAAAGCCAGCAGAGATGACTGGTAGTCTCCAACAAGTGTAATGAGCTTCTTAAAACAATGTAATCCTGGCCTTTATTATAAATACTGTCATATGCATTTCAATACCCAAGGCTTATACATTATCTAGTTAAGTATTCTCTACATGGCAACAACAGAAAGGCTTTCAATGTTGGCAATTCTTTAACAGTATGCTTATTAAAGCTTACTTGCATCTTACGATCTCAGACAAGCTTACCTGATGGTCATTAAAGCATTGCTACTTAAACACAGAGTAACAGGCACTTTGAGTAATAAGCATAAATCCACTGTACAAAAATATGACAGAAACCAGACCATTTTGCAAAATCAAGGACAGTTGAAAAGCCACTGTAGTACTTGTGTCTACCTTGGATGGGGGGATACTCTGCACATTTACGCTGCATAACTACTCCTTGCCTTGCTTTGACACATCCAGAGTCACTACATGGGGGAGTGGGGTGCAACAAGTATGTCACAATTTGAAATGGCTGACTGTGAGGGCCCTTACACATTTGTCATACCTCTCAACCTCAGAGCAAGAAATCTGGACAAAGCCATACATAGAAGTGGGACAAAGGCCCAAAAATAAGGACAATTTTTAAATATTGCTCTTATAAACTTAGAAAGATAATATAATAGGTCTTGCATTAGTATGAATTTTCTGAAGGGTATGAAATCTGAAACTCAAATGTCTGTCATTATTTTCTAACCTCAGTCTTTAATGATTTGTCACTAATTTGCCAACCCCCCCCCCCACAATTTTATGAAAAATGGACCAAAAATGTGATGCAAAAATATAAAATAGCCATACAATACAGCTGGGAACTTGTCAAAGAAGGGACACTTTAATATTAGTACTGCTAACTTGAGCAGCTGACAAAATAAAAGAATCTACATGCATTTCTGAAATAAAAGTAATCCATAACTCTGATTATTACAGTTATTTCTTAATTGTAAACCCTCCATGTTTTCTTCCAAAATTGCTATTTTGCAGAGGGATTATTAGGGGAAAGAGCAACATTTTGAGCCAAAATCGGGCACAGTTGAGAGGTTTGGCTATGCCTAATTCTATAAAGCAATTTATTTGCATGTACCTCTCAACCTGTTAATGCAATAAATCTGGACAAGGCCAAATATATTGGGGGAACATATAAATGGTACTAAAAATTGCTCTTGTATAAACTGAGACAGTTGATAGAACAACAGGTCTTACTTTAGCATGCATTTTCTGAAGGTTATGAAGTCTGAAACTCAGTGTGTCATTATTTAGTGACTTAATTCCTAAATGATTTGCAAGAAAACCACAAATTTTATGAGGAACAAACCAAAAATAAGAAGCAAAAATCTATTCATTCTTTGAAAATCTGGACAATTGGGAGGTATAGTTCAGCTGGGGCTGTCTTTAAGTTTGCCGCCCTTCCCCCTCACAAAATCATGGTCGAATGGAGCCTCCCCCTGCAGCCATTCCAATGATCCATTACTTGGCTATTTCACTCCATTTACCATAAACACTAATGTGCATACTGCTTTACTTCTATGATGATTTGGACTTTATTTGAAAGTTTTATTTTGCATTTTACAGCACAAACACTAAGACATCTGCTAAACAAAGCAATGCAGTCTCACAAAGAAAACAGACTTAGCATTAAAACTTCTCTGCCCTTGAAACTCAGATTCATTGAAACAGCATTGAAACCCACATTCAAAGAAAATACATTTTGCCAGTGGCAGATAAAGATTAATTCTGGGCTGTTTTCAAATCATAGGCCCCTTGCATATGAAACATACATGTGCTGTTTGATACACCTTCCTATTGTTTTGAACATTTTTCCAGTAAACAATGAAATAAAACGCATGCACCAATAATGACAGCACTGCCCAATTCAGAACATTTTTCAAGTAAACAATGAAACAAAATGTATGCACCCATAATGACAAAACTGCCCAGTTCAGAACATTTCCATCATAAAAGTCTTCTCAAATTTCTACAGTCCACCATTATCAGTAAATATGCACAATTCTACAGTCCACCATTATCAGTAAATATGCACAATCTCTGAAGAAGTAAAAGTCATCAAGATAATTCCACATTAAAGAAATCTGTAACTAATGAAGAGGTTGCTGCTAGCAAACACCTTTATATTTCATGGTTTCATCGAAAAATAAAGTGTATTGTTACCTCTGAGGAATAAATTGAGTATATTACATTAAAAAAATGATAAGTTAGTAATATTGCAATAGGAAATGGATGGAAAACTGATAACAGGCTCATAGTTAGTATCTTAACTTTCTCAGTACGGCAGCATCCACCCCTTGTGGGAGTAGAACTCACAGCCTTCTACATCAAAAGAAAGTACACAACCTGTTGTGCTATTAACAATGCAAACCGACTTCCCATAAGCAGCACTAAACTTCTCTTCCCCTGCAGCTCTCAGCTCCTTGTAAAATCTACTCAATACTCAACTGCATCTCAACTTCGCAGCACAAGAAATCTGGAAAAAGCCAAAATTTATTGGGGGGGGGGGTCAAAAGCCCAAAACCAGGGACACATTAAACATTGCTTGTATAATCTTGGAAAGTTGCTAGAATAAAATGCTGTGTTACCACCATGCATTTTACTGTCAAGGTCCCTGTGAAAAACAGTCAGAGCAGCATACCACTACGCCAAATCAGCTGCTTTGTGAAAGCAAGGAAGACTGAAACTTAAATGGCTATCATTTAATGAATTCAGTTCTCGCCATAGCTGTCAACCTCTTAGCACAAAACACCTGGACAAACCCAGTAATGAGGGAATACAGCCCTCAAACATATTCTGTGAATTCAGTTCTTGCCATAGCTCTCAACCTTAGCACAAAAAGCCTGGACGAAGCCAATAATGGGGGAATACAGTCCCAAAAATAGGGACACATTTCAAATATTCATCTTATAAACTTAGAAAATTGCTAGAATAAAAGGTTGTGTTACTTTGTATTTTCTGAAGAATATGAAGTCTGAAATTCAAATGCCTGTCAATTTTACTTTTGATGGAACAAAAACAATTTTCAGCAGAGGCCCGGGGAGAAACACTGAAGACACATGTCTTTGTAAAATGGCAGGACACCAGAGCAAATCCACACAGAAGGCACCCCAGCCAAGAATCAAACCAGAAAACCTATAGCTGTGAGGCAACAATGCTACCACTGCACCATCAAACATGCAAGGAGTTAAACATTCAGAAACCTGAAGTCTGAAAATTCAAATGCCTGTCAATTTTATTTAGCATTTGTTAATCAGGACAGTCTGACTTGGAACAAAAAACAATTTTCAGCAGAGGCCCATGAAGAAATAATGCAGACATGTCTTTGTAACATGGGAGGACACAAAAGCAAACCCACACAAACACAGGGAGAAGATGCAGACACAACACAGAAGGAACCCCAGCCAAGAATCAAACCTGAAAACCTACAGCTCTGAGGCAACAATGCTGCCACTGCACCATCAAATACCAAGCATTGAAACATTTAGAAACCATAGATATTATGAGGAACAGACCAGATCAAATATGAGGCAAACATCTGCAAATTTTTTACAAATGGTGGTGTGTAGGGAAGTCAGGCCCTTAACACCTGCATACAAGGTACAGGGTTCAAGCCTGAGGTATTCCCTACCACACCAAGTTTGTTCTAGCTACCAGTATATAGCAACTGGGGGATTTTTACATACACACACACACTAGGTCTACTTACCTAGACTGCCGAGAAAGCAGTCTGAGAGTGTACGCACACTTCTGGGAATTTACCGTTTTTGTGTTTCTCTGTTGAAATTTTATTTGTTTTTTAGGTGGGAGGGCTGCAGTCCTGCAGTCCTATAGCATGAGCCGCCCCTGCCCGGGGGGGGTGGCCACTCTGTTGTAGAAGGCAGTAACAGCCCACAAAAACTGTTAGGCCAAAGAAGAGCCATAAGACAACAGAGTGGACTATTCAGGATAAGAAAGAAATGATGTAGTGTTACTATTATGCAAGAAGCCCTGAATTTCCATACAGAAAATAGACAAAAATTAAGTGAGAAATTAGAGGAAAAAAAATACTTTCACAAGAAAAACTGTCAGAAGCTTCAAATAAATGTTTGTGTTCATTAATACAACAGATTTATGAAAAACATTATATAGACCAAGAAACTGTTGTACGTTTGGAAAAAGAAGTAACTGAGGAAGCCTGAAAATATAAAGAACAAAATCTAGAGACTTTTGAAAGGTATAAAAAAGAAATATGGACATGGGAAAGAAAGAGAGATCTGATCTGGTACAATATTTATGCAAAGGAGAAAGTCAAACTAATCAACACAAAAAAGACAGCCCCAAAGATATTCAAAGAGAAATGCAGGCAAAGGCATCTTGATATGGAAAATTTCACAGTAAAAAAAAAAGTTCACAAAGTGGACTGTACAACATTAGATTAGTAAAGCAGAAGTTAAAAAATAGAAGTTAAAGTTATGGAACACTTGTCAGGTGAAGGACTTAGCGTAAAAGGTCTAACACGGGTCACATCACAGCATGGTAGAATAACAAGTTGCCAAAATAAGGGGAAGCAGAAGGATAAGGAGACATCTGAAGGAGAAATATGGACATGGGAAAGAAAAAGAGATTTAATATGGTGCAATGTTTATGCAAAGGAGAAAGCAAAACTAACCAATATAAACAGAGCAGCACCAAAGATATTTGAAGAGAAATACAGGCAAAGGCATTCAGACATGGAAAACTTTACAATTCAAAAGATAAGAAAACAAATAAGAAAAGTAGAAAAAGAGATTAGTAATGGAGAAGTTAAAGAAATAGAAACTGTAGTTATGGAGTACCTGCAAAGTGAAGGATTTAGTGTAGAAAATCTAACTCAGAAAATATAAAAGCAGAATAGAACAATGGAGCCCCAAATGAAGGCAAAACCAGTGGAGTGGGAAAACCAGTGGAGTGGGAAACATCTGATCAGTGGCAGACAAAGATACTTTGGAGCCTTCTATAGGAAACCAGGGCAAATGTCCAGTTGGAGTTGCACAACAAGGGGAGGAACAAGAATCTATGGCAATGTTGTGGGATTATAGGCCACTGAGTTCCCATATGAAAGAACAATGGATGACATAGGATGAAACCGAAGAGAATGTGGCACAGGCAGATGTTGTGGAACTACCTATAGAATGCCCACAAGAAATGGAGGACGAAGAATGTGCCCTCAATTTAGAGGAAAACGGCCTAAGAGAAAAGTTGCTTGATTTAATAGAGATGAACAGGCATATTACGATCAGTGAAAGGAACAGATTACAGAAAGTCAATAAAACCCCAAAAGTTAGAAGTTTGATAAAACGAACATAGTAATTAGGACAGATCACAGAAATTCATGCAATATAACAGAAGTAAACAGGATATAATGCTGTGCAGCTAAATTAATAACAGATAAAGTCTTACCACAAAAGTTCAGGGTAGTAAGAGAAAATAAGGGGAGAAATTGAATGCCATCATGGAATTATCGAATAGAGAAAACTATAAAGCATTTAAGACAAGAAGTGTCACTGTTAGAAGAGTATAGAAGAGGGAACAGATTAACAAAAATACTCAGAAAGATAGACATGATAAAAGCAATGCACAATATCACAACAGATCAGGATCTATCATGCAGTATCACAAATAATAAACTAAAAATTGTCAGCATAGGCATAAAAAATTAGAAGATATGCAGATAAATATAAAGGAAAAATACAACATAAGCAATTTATTGATGACCCCAAAAAAGTTTTATAGAGAATTGAGAAACAAGGCAAAAGGAATCAAAGTACCACCAAAAAGAAGAAATAGATACATTTTGAAGAAGTATTTATGAAGATCCTGTGGAACATAACAAAGATGCTGAATGGATAGAAGAAGTAAAAGAAAGAATAAGAAGTTTAAATGTACAGGATATGAAATGGGATGAAATAACAGCCAGAGAGGACAAAGCAAAGTTAAGGAAAGCTCCTAAATGGAAAACCCCAGGCCCAGATGCAGTACCTAACTTCTTGTTAAAAGTAATAACTTATTTACATGAAGATTTAGCCATAAGTACTATTTATATGCACACCCTGAACAGACACCAGCCTGGCTAACAATACTCCTATTTAAGAGGGAACCTGCAAGCTATCCTAAAAAACTATAGACCAATAACTTGTTGTCTGATGATGTATAAACTATACACTGGAATTGATGCAGACAGAGTTTATAGTCATTTAGAAGAAAACTCAATCATGGCAATAGAACAAAAGGGTAATAAAAGAAAGTCATATGGAACAAAGGATCATGTGATGTTAAATAAAGTCATAATGGAGATCTGCAAAAAGCAGAAGAATCTAAGTATGGCATGGATATACTATAAAATGCATTTGACAGTATCCCACATTTGTGGATTAAAGAGTGCTCAAACATGTATAACATATACCCTACATTGACTTGATTACATTATAGCGACCATGAAACAGTGGCAAACCTCTCTGCAGTTAAGCCGTGATAAAGGATAAAAATTCAAAGGTGGATATTCCAAAGTGACTGTCTTTCACCACTGCTCTTTTGTCTTGCCCTTAACCCATTAAGATATCTACTTAACAGATTAGGTCATGGCTATAGTCTGACTCCCAGAAAACAACAAAGTGTAAAGATTTTGCAACTTCTTTTTGTAGATAATTTAAAACTGTATGGTTCATCAGATGAAGAGCTGAAAGCACAACTGAAAGTGGTCAATTTTTTTTCAGATAATATAAGAATGTCATTTGGTCTTGATAAATGTGCAAAAGCAACCTTTAAAGCAGGACAACTGTAGCAACAAGAAAATGTCGGTTTGGGACAGGAATATGATATAAAAGAACTTGAGCAAGAGGGAGTGTATAAATATTTGTAAACTGATGAAGGATCAGTAATAAAACATGAACAAGTGTGAATGAAACTTAGTAAGGAATATGTTAGAAGGCTTAAATTAATACTAAAAACAACATCGACATCTAGGAACAAAATCCAAACTATAAACCAAATTGCTCTTCCTGTCTTAACCTACAGTTTTGGAGTGATTGACTGGCCCCAAAAGATGTTGGATAGTTTTGACAGGAAAACAAGAAGGATGCTTCATGCTCATGAAATGATTTATAAAAATCATTGCATACTGAGACTATATATTCCCCGCTCTGAAGGAGGTATGGGCCTCTTTGAAATTGATTACATGTATAGATCTGCTACTGTGGGACTGCATACATATCTGCTGACCTCACAAGACCCAAATGTAATGAAAGTTTTGAAACATGAGGCGAGTAAGTCTAAGATGACTTCCCTGCTTAGATTAGCAGAAGCATATTGGCATCAAGCGGAAATGGAAATCAAACAAGAAGTAGATACAAGTCAGGTAGCAACTGAATGTGCCAAAAAACAAAAGAAATAATATAAGGTGAAGAATTAGATGAGAAGGCAACAAGTGTGGAAAATGCATAAATATATTTGCAGGTATAGGAAACTCTTGGAACAACCTCATGTTGATCAGGAACGAATGCAGGGATGGTTAAGGAGAGGTGAATTTAAACCAAAAGACAAAAGGTTAATATTGGCCGCTCAAGACAGTGGACTACATACACTTTGGTTTACAAAGTCCATTGAATGTGTGAGAAAAACAGACAAATGTAGGTTTTGTAAAACAGAACTGGAAACAGTTGCACATCTTGTAGCTGGTTGTGATATAATAATGACAGAAGGACTGTATACTGAAACGCATAATAATGTAGCAAGATTGTTGCACTGGGGATTGTGCAAACATTATAATATTGAAATAGCTGAAAAACACTGGAAACACGAGCTACAAAGCGTCATAGAAAATGGTGACGTTTATATCACATGGGTTGTCCATTACCAACAGTTCAAAAATATATATATGAGAAAAACAGATACAGCAGTGCATTAAAAGAAGACAAAAGTAGCATTGATTATTGAAATTGCTATACCCGGTGACTATGGTGTCTTATGTACAGAGAGACACAAAGTAACAAAGTACCAGGATTTGCAGGCAGAAATGAGGCAATGTGGAAGAAAGATACCCAGACAGTTCCAGTAGTAGTAGGAGCAACGGGTCTTATAGAAAAGAATTTAGAATCGTACTTAGATATGTTACCGATACATGTAACTCCATATGAATTACAGGAGTTATTACTGGGCACATTGTGTGTGCTATGAAGAGCACTTCTGGCTTACATCAAAGATTGAAACAATACTAATTTCATGAACTTTAATTATACCTTGACTTAGAAATGGAGTCTATTCCATCGTGGTATTAGAACTCCAAAAGACTTGGAGAAATTAAAGAAAGTGTCAGAACACACATCGTGGAATGTAAAATTTGCAGAGTAATAACAAGAAATGAAAGTTAAGCCTCAATGGATTTGAACCCATGCCTTTTTTGGTGATATTCTCTACACCAGCATGTCATAAAGGCAAGCCACAGAAGTACTCCCACTGAGGGTCTCAGAAAATGTATATTTCAAGGGAATGGAACATATTTGCAGAGTGAAACTCAAAAATTATAAAACAACATTGAAACTGTCAGGAGATTAGAACCCTCTGCTCAGTGCATTGAGGTTGTTAAATGATTTCATAAGTAAACTGAGTCATGGAAGGAGCTAGACTACAGACAGTAGCGTTATCCTGTTTCACGTTTGCACAGCACTGTGCTTCGCCAGACAGCTACTTTGTTTGACCTATCGCAATATCCATAGCATATGACATAGATTGGACTTCATGTTTTCTTTACAACGAGAAGTGCCATTTCTCATTGGTTATATATTGACATCAAATTTGCTCTCCAAGATCTATTGCACAACTTTCAATCACAAAAATATAATTGTTTTGTTGGCCCTTTTATGGACGTGTGCGGTGTGTTTATCTATTTTTGATTGGATTAAAGGTTGAAATGGAGTGTAAGATAGAGCTGAAAAGGGGAATCAATAAAAGGGTAGAATACAAGGTGAGCAAATAAGGAAAGAGCAGGACTGAGGTCGGATAGGAGCATACCTTTCAATTTATTAGCTCAATAATTATGGACACATCCCAAAATAAATCATGTTAAAAACCGCTAAAACCCATGACAGATATTACATATTGCTGATGTTAATGTGAAAACTGGTAGAATAACAGGGTTTGCATTGTCATGCATTCTGTGCAAGATATGAAGTCTGAAACTCAAATAAGTTCATAGATGTTTACTAGGCTAATGACCACAAAGGCATTTTTAAGCCTAGCCATGCGTCCCAAATCTCTGACAAGTTCTGATACCCTTAATAAGTGTAAGCATGGGCCAGGGAGATGAACCATTTACAGGTTACCTGTTTGCATCAGAGACATAGGTACCAAAGCAAGGATGAATTTCTGGTTTCCCATCCAGTTTTCCAAGTTGCACTTGAATTAGATTAGGGAGGAACTCTGCTTCACATGGATGGGGAGCCTGTTCCACAGAAGTGGTAGTCCCTGGGATACATACCTATCTCTCCAGCGGGTCCTATTTATATCACAGGCAAGGTTTAAGTCTTTAGAATAGGTAATTCCTGTACTGTTTGTTTTGTGGATATGCAGGAGGTCCATCAGTGGGGTCTGACAATGCCCTGTATGCCAGGCATAGATCTCCTCTCAAAAGCCTATAGACAGAATACAGGGATAGGGCCTTAAGGTGATTTGCATAGGACATATTACTTATGCCTTATATTCTTTTAGTGAGGAACCTCTGCAGATGTTGTAGTTGTTGGATATGCCTGGTTAGGTACATACCAAAGGGGGCATTGTATTCAATGATAGGTCTGATGAATGCCGAATACAGTGGAACAATGACTTCCTTGGACTTCGATGCCATACCTTTGTTTATAAGTTGCACAACATAGAATGATTTCCTCATCACTGTAGACATGTGATGATCAAAGGCTAGATTACTATCCAGTGGCGGCTGGTGACTTCAAATCAAAGGGGGGCTGCAGGAGACAGCTGAATGGATGGGGCCAATGGCAAGGGGTGTGGTCAACTAGAAAGGGAAGGAGCAATGCTCAAAACCACAAAAAATGGAACTTTAATTAAATATGCTGCCCTGGGTGCCAAACTGTCATTATGAGAGTCCAGTCAAGACAAAATGAAATGTAGAAGAAAAAATATTTTAATGCATTGGTTGCATGACAGCTTACTTAATATCTAGATGGAAACAAAAAGGTTGTGAGGCATGAAAAAATTAATTACTTTTTAAATATATTACTAGAATGCCAGTCAAAATCAAGTATAAGAAAAACAAGCAACGCTCAACTCAAACCACTTCTCCTTGCACTGCAGTTCTAATTATAATTTATATTCAGCTTTATAAAAGTACCAAATAACATGCTGAATGTAGCAATCTCTGTGATACTCCCACTTGTAAAAATGTTTCTTATCCAAAAAAGACCTGCTGCCTGACAACTATCTACTTGTTTCATGGGGAAAACATGATCAAAGTAAAAAATGAACACCAAACAAGAAACAAGCTCAAGATAAATTGCTTAAAGGATTACTGCACAGGTTATGGACCACACATGATATATTGGCATTCTGTTTAGTTTATGGGTAAAGCCAGCAAAAGATAACTACAAGTCTCCAACAAATGTAATGAGCTCCTGAAAATACTGTAATCCTGTCCTTTCTTACAAATACTGTCATATGCATTTCAATACCCAAGGCTTATATGTTATCTAGTTATGTAAGTATTCTCTGCATGGCAACAACAAAAAGGCTTTCAGTGTTGATAATTCTTTAACAGTATGCTTATTAAAGCTTACTTGCATCTTACAGTCTCAGACAAGCTTACCTGATGGTCATTAAAGCATTGCTACTTAACCACAGAGCAACAGGCACTTTCTGAATAATAAGAAGCATAAATCAACAGTATAAAAATATGCCAGAAAACCAGAACATTCTGCAAAATCAAGGACAGATGAAAAGCCACTGTAGTACTTGTGTCTACTTTGGATGGGGGGATAATATGCAACTTACACTGCATAACTGCTCCTTGCCTTGCTTGGACACATCCAGAGTCACTACATGGGGGAGTGGGGTGCAACAAGTATGTCACAATTTGAAATGTCTCTGGCTGACTGTGATGGCCCTGACAAATTTGTCATACCTCTCAACCTCAAAGTAAGAAATCTGGACAAAGCCATACATAGAATTCGGACAAAGTCCCAAAAATAAGGACAATATTTAAATATTGCTCTTATACACTTCGAAAGAGAATAGAATACTAGGTCTTGTATTAGTATGCATTTTCTGGAGGGTATGAAATCTGAAACTCATATGTCTGTCATTATTTTCTAACTTCCATCTTTAATGATTTGCCACTAATTTGCCAGAAAACTACAATTTTATAAAAAATGGACTAAAAATGTGATGCAAAAATATAAAATAGCCACACAATACAGCTGGGAACCTGTCAAAGAAGGGACACTTTTTTTAATATTAGTACTGTTAACTTGAGCAGCTGACAAAATAAATGAATCTACATGCATTTCTGAAATAAAAGTTATCTATAACTCTGATCATTACAGTTATTCATTAATTGTAAACCCTCCACATTTTCTTCCAAAAATGCCATTTTGTGGAGGGATTATTAGGCAGAGAGCAACATTTTGAGCCAAAATCGAGGACAGTTGAGAGGTTTGGATATGCCTAATTCTATAAAGCAATTTATTTGCACGTACTTCTCAACCTGTTAATGCAGGAAATCTGGACAAGGCCAAATATATTGGTGGAACATACAAACAGTACTAAAAATTGCTCTTGTATAAATTTAGTTGATAGAATATCAGGTCTTACTTTAGCATGCATTTTTCTGAAGGTTATGAAGTCTGAAACTCAGTGTCTGTCATTATTTAGTGATCTAATTCCTAAATTATTTGCCAGAAAACCACACATTGTATGAGGAACAAACCAAAAATAAAAAGCAAAAATCTATTCAGTCTGTGAAAATCTGGACAGTTGAGAGGTATAGTTCAGCTGGGGCTGTCTTTGAGTTTGCCACCCTTCCCCCTCACAAAATCATGGTCGAATGAAGCCTCCCCCCTGCAGCCATTCCAATGTCCCATTACTTGGTTATTTCACCCCGTTTACCATATACACTGTAATGTGCATACTGCTTTAATTCTGCAATGATTTAGATTTCATTTGAAAGTTTTATTTTGCATTTTACAGCACAAACACTAAGACATCTGCTAAACAAAGTAATGCAATCTCACAACGAAAATAGACTTATCATTAAAACTTCTCTGCCCTTGAAACTCACATTCATTGAAACAGAATTGAAACCCACATTCAAAGAAAATACATTTGGCTAGTATAAAAATTAACTTTGGGCTGTACGCTCCTTGCATGCAAAACATACATGTGTTGTGTGATACACCTTCCTGATTGTATTAAAGTATATTTGTATAATACAGTACAGTTGTTAGAGGGTGTTTTAAATTTATTTTTTGAACATTTTTCCAGCAAACAATGAAACAAAATGCATGCACCAATAATGACAAAACTGCCCAATTGAGAACATTTCCATCAAAAAAGTCTACTCAAACATCTACAATCCACCAGTATCAGTAAATATGCACAATCCCTGCAGAAGTAAAAGTAATCTAAATAACTCCACATTAAAGAGATATGTAACTAATGAAGAGGTTGCTGCTAGCAAACCTTTCATCTACAAATAAAGTGCCTGTTGCCCTTGAGGAATAAATTGCTTATGTTACATTAAAAAAATGTTAAGTTAGTAATATTGCAATAGAGAATGGATGGCAAACTGATAACAGGCTCATAGTTACTAGGTATCTTCGCCAAAGAGGACATTCGCAGGACGGCAGCATCCACCCCCTCTGAGAGTATAACCCACAGCCTTCTGCATCAAAAGCATGTACACTACCTGTTGTGCTATTAACAATGCAAGCAGACTCAGCATAAGCAGTACTAAACTTCTCTTCCTCAGCATCTCTCAGCTCCTTGTAAAATCTGCTCATCACTCAGCTGTATCTCTCAACTTTGCAACACAAGAAATCTGGAAAAAGCCAAAATTTATGGGGGGGGGGGCAAAAGCCCAAAAACCAGGGACACATTTTAAACATTGCTTGTATAATCTTGGAAAGCTGCTAGAATAAAATGCTATGTTATCACCATACATTTCACTGCCAAGTCGTGAACACAGGACCCCGTGCAAAACAGTCAGAGCAACATACCACTATGCCAAATCAGCTGTTTTGTGAAAGAGATGAAGACTGAAACTTAAATAGCTACCACTTAGTGAAATCAGTTCTCATCATAGCTCTCAACCTTAACACAAAAAAACTGGATGAAGCCAATAATGGGGGAATACAATCCCAAAAATAGGGACAAATTTCAAATAGCCATCTTATAAACTTAGAAAATTGCTAGAATAAAAGGTTTTGTGGTACCGTGTACTTTCTGAAGAATATGAAGTCTGAAATTCAAATGTCTGTCAGTTTTATTTATTTAACATTTGTTAACCAGGAAAGTCTACTTGGAACAAAAGCCAATTCTCAGCAGAGGCCCAGGGAGAAATACTGCAGACACATGTCTTTGTAACATGGGAGGACAACAGAGCAAACCTACACAAACACAGGGAGGACGTGCAGACTCCACACAGAAGGCACCCCAGCCAGAATCAAATCAGAGAACCTCTAGCTGTGAGGCAGCAATGCTACTACTGCACCACTGCACCATCAACTATGTAAGGAATTAAAACTTCAGAAACCACATATTCTATGAGGAAAAGAACAGAACAAAATATGAGGCAAAAATCTGCAACATTTTCACAAATGGTGGTGGGTAGGGAATTCAGGCTCTTGTTACCTGCAAGCAAGGTACAGGGTTTGAGCCTGAGGCATTCTCTAACCACCACCAGCAGGTATCCTGAGTTCTCTGTAGTCACCAGTATACATCAACTGGGGCATTTCACACACACACACACACACACACACACACACACACACACACACACACACACACACACACACACACACACATGATCCTGCAATTTGTGCCGGAATGCAGTAGTAACATACAGCTTGACATCTCGTTTGCAGCTGTGCTGGAATGTACATTTCTGATTTCCTGGCTCATGTTTGCTGCAGGTCTTGTTCCGAGACTGTAGACCTTGCAGTCCAATCCCCTTCCAGTCTAACCGCATAGACTTCTGGGGCATCTGCAGACTGCTACCTTCTTCCTGAATCCGGACTGTTAAGACAGTAGTCTGGATTCAACTTTCTAAGTACATATGCATACAATTTAGGAGTTTACCATTGTAGTTCACAGCTGGAGGGGGGGGGGGCTGCAGTCATGTAGTCCGATATCACGAGCTGCCTCTGTTACTATCTGTGTCCCTAAGTCCCTGACTACTGGGGTCAACTCTTAGCGGTGGGTTGTCAATATGATAGTTACCAGGGATAGATGAATTCCCAAAGGATACTATTATGCATTTCTTGGCATTTAGTTTTAGTCCATGACTCTGACACCAGTTGTTTGTCTGTGTCAGCTCCTCCTGGAGAACATTTGCATCAGTGTGAGAGTCAATGACAGCTCCTAATTTGCAATCTTCTGCAAATTTCGTCAGCCAGAGACCACTGACATTGGCCTTGACTTCTGAGAAGTAAATTGCAAATAGGAACGGTCCAAAGACTGATTCTTGAGGGACTCCACTTGTGACTGGCCTCTTTGTAGAGGTGGACTCCCCAATTCTAACTTCCCGGATCCTGTCTGTGAGACAATTGGCTATCCACCGAATGACATATGGGTTTGTACCTAACCTCTTGAGTTTGTCAACAATGCCTGAGTGGGGTATTGTGTCAAATGCCTTGGCCAGGTCAAGGTAAGCAGTGTGAATGATTTTGCCCTCATCCATTGTTTTGGTGACCTTCTCAAAGAGGTCCACCAGGTTTAGTAGGCATGGCATGCACTTGACAAAACCAAACTGAGTTGGGTCCAGTGTATGGAGGTTTTTGATGTTATTATTGATCATTTCCATGATAATTCTTCCCATGATTTTGCATACAAGAGTAGTGAGACTTACTGGGCTGTAGATGACCCACCTTTGTGCAGAGGGATGACTGCTGCTGTTCTCCACTCAAGAGGCACAAAGACTGTTTGGAGGGTACAGTTAAGTAGCAGTTCCAGAGGTCCTGATAGGTCATGTATCATGCTATTTAGAAGGCATCCTAAGATATTGCCTGTGTCCACTGATTCAATGTTCTTGGCCTTAGAGCATTGAGGACCTGTTCACTAGTGATAGCAGGGGGAGTTATATTTGATGGTATTTCCTGAGGGAGGGTTGAGGGGGAGAAAGGGGTAAAGTTGGAGTTGAATTTGTCAGCCAGTAGGTTTGCTATATCTTCTGGCTCACTATAGGTGGCTCCATTAAGATGATCTCTGCACACAACTGTGTATTGCCTTTGAGGTTGCGGACAAAACTAAAGAATGCGTTATGGTTGGTCTTGGCACTGGTGACCAAATTTATCTCCAATTTGGCTTTGATGGACTTTATTTGTCCTCTGAGTTATTTGTTTAGTTTGATGAGAGTGCTTTTATCCTGCTGTGTGCCACACCTCCTAATTTTTGCCATGACTTTCTTCCTTCTGTTATACAACTTATTGATGGTGTGATTCCACCAGGGTGGCTTGTTTCTTGAGTTACTTCTGTACTTCCTTCTTGGTGGGTACAGTTTCCTCTGCACAGCTATTAACATGCTTGTATAGGGTTTCTGTGAACAGTTTCACATAGGTGACAGTGTTCTCAGGGTTCATGGGGACTTGAAAATTTGCCAGGTTACCACTTAATAGTAGGAAGTTAGCCTTTGAGTAGTTCCTGAATATTCCAGGTTTAGCTAGGGTAACAAGTTTTATTTTTACTTCAAAGGAGACCATTTTGTTGTCTGACCTTGCCAGAGAAGACATTACACTAGGGGGTGTACAGCACTCTCCCATATTAATGGGGACAAGATCCAGTATGGTTGCACCCCTGGTTTGTGTATTGATAATCTGGAACATGGGGTTTGTGTTTATAAAATTCAGAAATCTCTGTGCCTGTACATTAGGTGTCGTATATGATTCCCAGCTAATACTGGGGTAATTAAAGTCACACGTGGCTATGGTATTGGGTTGGATGGTGAGTGTTTCCAGTACGTTTAAATACATGATATGGGTTTCCTGGTTCATAGGGGGAGACCTGTAGCTTGCAACAAAGAGGTATCAGATTTTGCCTGTGGTAATTTGTACATGGTGAAGCTCAAGTGCATTGTCCTGTCTGACCAGCCCTGAGGTATATTTATTTGTGGTGTAAATTGAGACTCCTCCACCTTTAATCTCTGTCTGTCTCGTAGCTGGTCCAAATGTGCAGAGGGCATTATAACCTTGCACTGTCATTGTGCTCTCTGCTGCTTTAAACCATGTCTCAGTGACCACATAGACATCAGCATTCTCTTGGATGAAGAGAGCTTCTAGGGAGTGGAGTTTTTTGTTTAGGCTCCTAGCACTGAGTACTAGCACCTTTAGATTTTCTTGGTTTTGATTTGCTATGTTGGAAGTATGATCAGTATGGCTTTGCCTACAAAAGGCACTATGGGAAAAGACAGTGTTTTAACTAATATTCAAAAGCCTAGAGGGGAGAGGTGCAGACCATCCCTGGCAAATAAGTATGGTATTTTGACCATTCTTCCATGCTAACAAATACTGAACCCCTTAGAATGACACCAGAAATTAAACCAATTGTTAAAGTCAGTCATATTTTGTTTGTATTGTGGCATCATCCTTGGAGAAAGTAAAACGCTGCTCAGTGCTAAGCTGATACCATCCTGGGATACATATTCTGAGAGCGCCACAATGTCTCACTTCAGCACTAGGGGGAATCATGTCTCAGGTCATTTACGCTCACATGGACTATGATAGAGTCATACTAGTACTCGTTGTCCAATGATGTGAGTGCGTGTTTAATGTGACAAATCCTGGCCCTAGATAAGCAACTGACCGTAACTTTCTCCATACTCAACCTGGTGAGAGAGACATAATTGTGTCTCACAGTGGAGTCTCCAATGACCAGAATATTGGATTGTGTGGTGGCTTGCCTTATAGGCTTAGAAGTAGAGACTCCATGAGATGTGTCTGTATGTGCTGATGTTGGTGTTTTTGAAAGACTGCATTTGGTGCTGATTAGGGTGTTTGTTATGTGTACTTTGTTTAAGAGGTATTTGGGGTTTAGGAAGGTTACATTTAAGTTCCTCAGCATATGTAGCTCTGTGTGTCTACCTTGAACAGTGTATGATGGGTGCAGCATGTGTACTTCTGACAACCTTATTGACATTAGGAGTGATTTTATTTGAGAGCCTTGCCTTCAGTGACATTGTGTAAATACATCATTCACATACTATATCAGTTTGTTTGAGAATTAACTGTCTGTCAGTAAACATGAGGCAATTTCTACATTGCCTTCGGATGACCATATCCACCAAGCTGGTAATGAGGATAGTGGGAAAGTTCATATCCATGGCAACAAACCTTTTTATTGATTAGACAGATGGATTGAGAATGTAAAGTAATGCCAGGAGTATCCAGTTTGCAACTCTGGGAGAAGTGCTTGTCACTGCAAAATAGTTGTCCTGGGTGCAGCTAGGTACTGGGAAATGTCAGCTCAAGACTTCTGTGTCTATACAGGGCACTGCCAAATACTTGAGGGGAAATTAATAAGTAGACGCTGATGATTAATGGATGAAGTATTTCGGCAGATATTTTGAGGTTAGTTTAGACAGCAGGAAGTCAAGCAGTACACACTGAAAAGAAAGGATTAGCTTGTCAACAATGATAAAAAGGAGAGTCACCTGATTGGCTACTGCCCGGCTTCTACTAGTGCTGGTCTCTCCACAGCTTCACACTGCTGGGATACAATGCTCCTTTGCTTCTTCTGTCACCAGAAGCAAAACAGTAGCACCAATCCCAAGATAAGAAACAGGTCATAGGCTGTTTATTGATCCACAGTCTTGTCCCAGATGATCCGAGGGTCTGTAGGCTTGTTGTTGCCTTTTCCTAGTAGATCCTATGAAGAGCAACTTTACCAATCAAGAAGGTCAAACACAGGCACTCACTGCCCAGCCAGAAACAGTCAGAAATCAATGCACTCTGTGCCTTCTCTGATCAGGAGCAAAGTAAAAGAACAGATTCCAAGCTGGCACCTATAAATCAGTTATTTGGCTTTCTGGTGATCAGCAGTCTCCAGGAAATAATGTTCCTTTGCTTCTTCTCTTACTAGGAGCAAAACTGGAACACTAATCTCAAGATGACTAATGAGAGACAAAATGTGGGCTCTCTAGTAATTGGTGGTCTTGGAGTAGATGTTGCAGAATTTAAAGGTAAGATGGAAAAATAGGTTAATGTCCTAAGAGCTGCAGTGTGTACTAAGCAGTTAAATATGAAAGAGGGGATAACTTAAGCTTTAGCTACCTAAGTGGAGATCCACTAATTTTAAAACAGCAAGATAGACTTCTGATTCTATAGAATACGGTGGGATGGCCAATACATTTAAATAGTTGAAGGGGAGTGATTTCACAAAATGATAATTTTCTGCTTACTCACAATAGCCAATGACAGACAAGAAGGATGGAGATATGCGGTCAAATTAACATAACAGGTAGGCAACTAGAAAGACAGTTGAGTTTTACAACACAATAGAACCAAGGTAGGAGGGTCGGGAAAAACTTGATCTCTGTGTGATTCACTACGGACATAGATGTGGTCTCTTTCCTGGTTTAATTATGCAATTAAAAACAGAAAACACAGCGTAAAGAAATGAAATCATAATATACAAACCAGAAGAAGACAATGAAGCAATGCAAAATACAAGAACAAAAACTAACCTTTCTCTCACAGCAAGTTGTGCGAGCTTTTCGAGTAAAGCTTTGGAATGTTTTATTTTACCCCTTAAATAGAAGGTTTAGTTCCTAGCTCCACCCTCAGTTCGCAGGTAATTAACCTTAATTGACCTATTCTAATTTCAGTGTGATTCACAAGAGACACAGCTGTGGTCTCTTTCCTAGTTTACACTATAAGAGTAAGTGTTATCACGGTCCAAATGCTCCTGTTACTAATAAAATAAATAAATGATCCAAAAGAGAAGCACAGGAGCAAACCAAGACTGACAACAAAAATCAGCATAAATCCAGCAGTCACTGAGTCTTATTCAAGCAGCAGAAATAAATGCTAGTTCAAATAATGACTGAATCCTTGCCAAAGACAAGTAAAATCCAAGCTGTTTTATTGGTAACCGCTTTCACCCTGTAAGGGCTTTGTCAAACCATAAGAAACAAACACTGAATAAAATCAAGTCACATTTTATAAGGAAATAGGGCTGACATCACTTCCTGTTCCTGATTAAAACTTTTCACTATGCAAAAATAATACATGTCTATAAAAAATGTATACAGAAAACTATATATATAAACAATATATATATATATAAAAAATATATATATAAAAAATATACATCTGTATATAAAGGCAAATATAAAACATTTAACATTCTAAAATATTATCTCACAGTGAGTCTCCTATTCTTAAGAACAGGTTTCAACGGAATTTTGTCATTCAGACCTGGTCTCCGGTCTGCTCTAAGTCTGATAATCCATTTTAATTCCAATGTTTCAGTGTAATTGCATATATCCCCTTCCCTAACACTGGGTTCATTGATCTGTATAACTAAAAATACAAATCAATGTGTATTGTCACTGTCTATAATGTGTTTAGAAAGTGCACTGCGTGGAGACAGTGTATGAATGTGATAAAGGTGTTCCCTTACTCTGTCTCATAGGCGTCTGTCTGTCTTGCCTACGTAGAATGCTTGACAAGCAGTGCACGTAGCTAAATAAATGACATGATGTATTGCAATTAGCACGGAGTTGAAACTTGAAACAATAGGAAGTAACTGGGTGAATAAACTGGGAGCGGGTATCTACAAATTTGCAAAAATTACAACAATTACACGGAACAGTACCCACAATATTGTTCAAACACTCATTAGGCTGTGTAGATAGGCGAGGGGAACAAAATAATCTATAGACTTGTTCCTATATCTAAAATAAGGCTCCTCACCAACAATGTCTTTAAGTTGTGAATCAAGTAAGATTAGATTCCAATTCTTGTTCAAAACCTCTCTTATACTGTTTATGTCTTGCGTATAACTAACAGAAAATCTAACTGGTGGATTCCTAACTTCAGGACATATATCAGGGACATTCTCTACTGGATATGGTTGTGAGAAATATGGTCTAGCAGTCCCATTCCTCAGCTCCAAAACACCTTCAAAGTGGGAGGTGATCTCATCTGGCCTATATGCTCTTTGTAGAAGCCTGTTGTTTAAGTTTGACAACTCGTGTAAGAAGCTATAGTAATTTGGGTTCATCCTGGATGCTCTTATCGCCTGTCCCCTTATCAAGTTCTTATATATGTAATTGGGGTGCATACTTTCCCGATGTAATAGGGAATTCCTATAGCACGTTTTTCTAAAGACTGCAGTATAGAGCATCCCATTTGGCAGTCTGTCAACAAAAACATCCAAAAAAGTAATGCAATTAATCGAACTTTCAATAGAAAAGTTAAAAAAAAATGGTTAGACTGTTAATCTCTTTATGGAAGTCATCCAGGGCTTTATCTGTACCAGTCCACAGGAGAAAAAGATCATCAACAAAACGTGCATAGAAAACATGTTTTGTAAAACTATCCTAGTTTAAATATGGAATTAAAAGCAGAATACAATTAAAACACAGTGTAAAGAAAAATAATCACAATTTACAAAATAGAAGAAGGCAATAAAGCAACACAAAATACAAGAAAGCAACAACAAATTAACCTTTCCCTCAGTGCAAGTTTTGACAAAGTCTGGGTGAGCTTACCAACAACCACTTAATACTTAAAGTAGACAGAGAATGAGAGAGATGTACTTATACAACGACATAAGAGGCTAAACTCTTCCATACAAGTCCACATCAAGTTGTTGAAATCATGCATACAAAAGCCACCTCACATAGCACATAACATACACACATAGATTAACATATGCTGAGGTCTGATAAGAGCCTTGTAAAATGGTACTATCACTTCATTGGACCTGGATGGTATGTTGTTACCTATAAGTTAGGTGACATAGAATGATCTTATTATTATCTTAGAGATATGTTGTTCAAAGGCCAGATTGCTATCTACACATGTTCCCAGATCCCTTACATTGACTCTTGGGGTTGTTTTATCAATATAGTAATCAATTTGGGTTTATGCAAAGGGCCTTATAATACATTTTTTAGCATTGGCTTTTAGTCCATGGCTTTGGCACAAGTCATTTATCTGTGTTAAACCCTCTTGTAAGATGTTGGTGCCTTGGGGGGAATCTATAGTAGCTCCCAATTTACATTCATCTGCAAACATGGTGAGCCAGAGGTCTTGAATGTTAGTCTTGACTTCTGAGAAATAAATGCCAGACAGGAACAGGTGCAGCACATAGCCTTAGGGTACTCCACTGGTGATCGGTCTCTTGGTGTAGGTGGTCTCACCGACCCTGACTTCTTGGATCCTGTCTGTGAGCCATTCATCAATCCAGTGAATTATGCAGGGATTAATGCCTGGCTCAGGGAACTTGTCAACAATGCCTGAGTGGGGCATTGTATCAAATGCCATAAGAACAGGAAAGATCAGCAGTATGATTTTTTTTTACCCTTACCTATTGTCAAAGAAGCTAAGCAGTTTAGATAGGCATGAACTTCCCTTAACAAAGCCAAAATGTGATGGTCCAGTGTCTACAAGTTGCCACCGTCCTTGTTTATCATTTCCATAATAATTCATTCTCATTCCATGGCTTTGCATATTAGACTTGTTAGACTGATGGGTCTGTAGTTCTCTGAGTAGGTTGATGCCTTATGAAGGGTAATGACCATTGCAGTCCTCCGCTCACTTGAAACATAGCCTGTTTCAAGGCTGTAGTTGAAGGTTGCCTCAAGTGGTCCTGATAGGTCATGTTTTAGACTTTTCAGGAAGAAACTGGGGATGTTGTTGGGACCTATAGAGGTGGTGTTCTTCACTTTAACAAATGCTTCACTTTAACAAATGCTACCAGCACCTGATCCCTGCTAATAGTTGGATGAAATATTTTGGATGGGATTTCACCTAGTGGAGCTGCAGGTGGAGTTGGGGGTGAAGTTTGAGCTAAATTTTCAGCCAGTAGGTTTGCTATGTCACCCTGATCTGTAAATGTGGTACTGTTTACCACCAGTTCAGAGCACTGCTGTGTGTGGTCTATAAGGTTCTAGACATAGCTGAAGACGGCCTTGTGATTATCCTTAGTCTGCAAGTCTTTCCTGACCTCATAGCTGGCCTTGTTGGACTTAATTAGACCTCTTAGTTTCTTGTTTAGTTGTATAAGAGAGCACTTCATTTTAAGGGAGTTGCTATTCCTGATGTTGGCCATGGGTTTTCTTCTTTTATTATATACTCTGTTTAGGTGAGGATTTTATCACTGGTGTTTGTTTTTAGTGTTTCTTTTCAGTTTATTTCTGGTAGGTATGGCAGCTTCTATACCACTATTCACATGTGAATAATTCTGCAGAGGTAGCTCTGGTCTAGGGATTGGGGGAGCCTTGAATACTGACATACTGTTCCTTAATATGATATAATCTTCCTTAGAATAGTCCCTAACTGTTACTGGTTAACTGGGTTTTCTGGATTGATTTTTATTTCAAAGGAGACAGGTTTGTGATCCAACCTTACTAGTCAGGACATGACATGGGGGGGTGCAATGCTTTCCCATGCTGATGAGTACCAGATCCAGTATGCTTGATCGTCTGGTTGGAGAGTTCCAGGGTGTTTGTATTTATAATGTCCAGAAAGCACTGTACCTGTGAGTTTGAGGTAGTGTACATTTCCCAGAGAGCACTGTGCCTGTGAGTTTGAGGCAGTGTACATTTCCCAGAAAGCACTGTGCCTGTGAGTTTGAGGCAGTGTACATTTCCCAGTATATAGAGGGGTCATTAAAGTGTCCCATGAATAGAGTGTTTGGTTGGATGGTGAGTGCCTTTAGTAGGTTTAGGTATGAGTTGTGAGAGTCTAGGGACATCGATGGCAACCTGTAGCTAGCCATGATATGGTGAGGTTTGAGCTCATTGTTATCATCCTGTTTAACCAACCTGGAGGTATGCTTCTTGCTAACATAGATAGAGACTTCTTTACCTTTGGCCCCAGTCTGTGCTGTTGGTGGTCTAAATGTGTGGAAGGCAATGTTGCCTTGAACTGCTGGAGTACTTTCTATGACTTTAAACCAAGTCTCAGTCATGGCATAGATGCCTATTTTCTCCAGAGTGAGGAGGGCTTTAAGGTCAGTAGTAGTAGTTGTAGCACCTTAAGGTTACTTGTAGACTTTTTCACTATGTTGGTAGTTTTGTCTTTTTGGCATTGCCTAAAAAGGCTCTAAGGGGGTGGATAAAGTTTTAGCCAATATCCAAAAGCCTAGGGGGAATAGTGCAGCTCATCAGTGGCAAAGCAAAGTAGTCTTCTGACCATGTCCTCCCATGCTAGAAGATATTGGATTCCCATGGAGTGCCACCAGAAACTAAGCCAATTATTAAAATTAATGATTTTATGTCCCTATTGTGGCATCATCCTTGGTGCAGACAGAATGCTGTTTAATGCAAGGCTTATAACTATCTGTGACACATATTATGAGAGATCCATTATGTCTCTTTTGATATAGTCCAGTGAAATATATCTCAGGTTATTTACACCCATATGTACTGGGGTAGAATCATATTAGTACCTGGGGGACAGTGACTTGGCTGCATGCATGATATTGCAGATCCTGGCTCTGGATAGACAACTATCTGCTATCTTCTCCTTGCCTAATCTGGTAAATGGGGCATCTGTGTGATGCACAATGGATTCCACAATTACAAGAGTATTAGGTAAAGTATATGCTTCCCTTATGGGTTTTCCTGTTGAGGGAATATTGGGTGTAGACTTATGTGGGATATTTGTTGTTGCTTTTAGTATGTTTTTACGTGATTACTCATGGGCAATGTTGCCATTAGGTGGCATTGGAGGTCTTGGAGAGTTTGGAAGGTTTCTTGTAAATGTCTCAACATAAGACAATCTGTGTGTGTGGTGTGTGTGTGTGGTGTGTGTGTGTGTGTGTGTGTGTGTGTGTGTGTGTGTGTGTGTGTGTGTGTGTGTGTGTGTGTGTGTGTGTGTGGTAAGTGGTGAGTGTGAGGGATGTAATGTGGGTATTCCTGACAGTGTTGGTAGTATGCAAGACTTTTGCCTGCAAGGAAGTTGCGTAATTACATCTCTTCGATACCATGCTATTTTCTTTAATGATTAACTGTGGACAGCACAGTGGTGCAGCAGTTTGCATTGTCTCCTCAAAGCAAGAAGTTCTCTGGTTCAATTCTTGACTGGGGTGCCTTCTATGTGGAATCTGCATGTCCTCCCTGCGTTTGTGTGGGTTTCCTCTGGGTATTCTGATTTCCTCCCACGTTACAAAGACGTGTCTGGAGCATTTCTCCCCGGGCCTCCACTGAAAATTGGCTCATTCCAAGTTGGACTTTCCTGGCAAACACATGTTTAAATAAAAAAAATAAATAACTGGTTCTCTGAGAACATGAGATAATTACTACATTGCCTTATGATGCCCAAGTCGACCAAAATGGCCACAGAAAGAATTGGACCTAGAATAAGATGGGTTGTTTTGGATTAAGGATTATGTTCTAAGAGGTGTCTCTTTGGATAGTTCTGAAGTTAAGGGCAAGAAGTCATATAGTAAGACGATAAGGTAGTACTATTTGATGCACCAGTTAGCTGCTCTAAGCTCAGTTCCACACAATAGCACACTGTTTAATAGGTTTTGGGCCTAATTGTAGCTTTATAGGTAGGGTTTAACTGTCTAGGTGTTTGCTACTATACAGGGCACAGCTAACTGCTGCTGGTTGGTGAGCAGCTCCACGCAAACGTGCCTGATTTATAGTAGAGAAAAAAAATTCCGAAAACTGACTCCTACACCCTCTAGCCAATAAACAACCACATTGAGCTTCCTGGTGCACTTCCCAACTCAGAGAGACCAGGTAAACATTCTGCCACAGAAAGGATGATTAAATTTCTTAATGCAAAAGAAAATTCCCATTCCTTCATCTTCTTTTTTAAACTTGAATATTTTAAGATGCCCATCCTTACTGTAAATTGAACTTTATAAGATCCTCTCTTTCTACACTGCTGTTTATATCTTGAATTATTTACTCGCCTTTCCTTCTGGTTATTTTGAAAAAAGTGCATTTTGCCTCTCATTGTCTATTCTACTGATTTCCTTGCTCTGAATTCATTATCTAGCTAGCTGTTGGATAAAATGGTGTATTTTTAAACTCTAGCAAGCACTTTTCTGCATTTGTACATCAAGAGGTCAGTGGACTTTCTATCTAGTGGCACTGGGTGGTAGCCTAGTTTGTATAGGTTGGGTAAACACACTAAAGATTCCTGCATGTAGTAGTTTTATTGGTTGGAGAGCTTATTAATCAGCTTATCTTGTTTTAGTGCCTTTATAAATTCTGTACAGTTGAGTCTCTCTTGGCTCATTTTTGCAAAGCAAAATACTTTTTTGAATAATCATCCTCTTTTAAGCTGTTTAAAATACACTGCTGTATCCATATCTTTAAGTTTGTTTGTGGTAGCATTTTACTATAGACACTCCTTTATTGTACATTTACATTAGGAGGACTAGGATTGCTCATGTAGTGGCAGCAGGTGTTTAACTGGCCTATCCGAGTTGTGAAGTACACAAAAGGGCTCTAAGTATAGTCTTTTTATTGGCTAGAGGGTTAAGTAGTTAGTTTTCTTTATTTCTAGTACTGGTATAAATTTGACACATTTGCATGGAACTTCCTGCTGTGCCAGTGCCCTGTTCAGACGGAAACATCTGGAAGCATTTGCTTATGTTCATTGTACTGTGAACGTCTATCTGCCTTATTATAGCATCCAGGGCTACTGTTACTCACACAGCATCTTAATTTGGTGTTGGCAGAATCACTGGTTAGGTTAGCTGCAGATTATAGCATGTAAGCACACTTCCTGCATCCTGTTACAAACACCCTCCGCCTCTATTACTTTCAAGTACACATTAAGACCTGCAACCATGGACGGGCACTTTCCTGCTACCTCTGCATCCAACTTGGTGGACATGGGTATCCTAAGGCAATGTAGCAATTGCCTTATGAACACTGACAACCACTTAATTCTCAAACAGACAAATACAGTATGTGAGAGATGTAGTTACACATTGACATTGAAGGCTATACTCTTACATACAAACACAAAAAAACAATAAACAGGTTGTCAGCGACTCACACACTTCACTCACCACACCCACAAAGGACCACATACATAGACCCACATATGCGGAAGTGCTCACGAGTAACTTATCTAAGCCTCAAAGGTCTCTCAGGCCCAGTCCTCAGAAACTCTGCCTGTACACAAACAAGACAATTCCCATCACAACACATAATGACTTATCTCTTGTGTGACACAATGTTGTCCCTCGTACCAGACTGGATAAGTGGAAGGTTACAGTTAGTTGCCTATCAGTGGCCGGGATTCGCCCATTCATGCAAGCACTCAGGTAACTTACCCTAAGTACCAGTAAGACTCAGTCATAGTTCATGTGGGCATGAATGACCTGACATACTTCTTTGTACTATATGAAGGGAGACATGATTAAGCTCTCAGAATATGTGCCACAGTGAGTTATGAGCCTAGCACTGTGCAGCATTCGATCCTCTCCAAGGATGATGCCACAATATCAGCAGAAAATTATCAATTTTAATAATTGGCTTAACTACTGGTGTCATTCCAGAAGGGTCCAATATGTGTCAGCCATACCTCTCAACCTCTTAGGTCAAAAAAACTGGACCAAGCTTGACATAATGGGTGACAAAGGCCCCAAAATAGGGACAGATTTTAAATGTTGCTCTTATAAACTTAAAAAGTTGTTAAAATAACAGGATTTGTGTTAGCATGCATTTTCTGAAAGTTATGAAGTCTGAAATTCAAATGTATGTCTTTATTTAGTAACTTCAGTCATCAGATTATCCCAGTGATTTGCTGGAAAACCACAAATTTTATGAGGAACAGACCAAAAATCTGAGGCAAAAATCTGGACATTCCATGAAAATCTGGACAGTTGAGAGGTATGGTGTCAGCCTGGGAGGACATGGTTGATAGCCATGCTGCATTACCAGGGATGGACTTCACCTGTCACCTCTACGCTTTCGGATACTGGCCAAAATATTATCCACCTCTATAGTGCCTTTTTTAGGCATTTTCAAACAGACAAACCTTCCAACATAACAAAAGCTACTCAGGACAAGCTAAAGGTGTTACTGCTCAATGCTATGAGTCTCAATAAGAAACTGTACTCCCTGGAAGCTCTAATCACCCTGGAGAATGCTGATGTCTGTACAGTTACTGAAACATGGTTAAAAGCCATGTTAAGCTCTCTGGCAGTGATTGGCTATAATGCCTTTCATACAATTCCAGTTGGTGTGAGGGGAACAACCTTGATCTGAATGTAAGCAAGACCAAAGAGATTCTCATTAACTTCAGGAAATGGAGAACAGAAAATGCTCAGGATCAATAGTGAGTGTGGAGAGGGTTAAAAGTATGAAATTCCTGGGTGTATTCATATCAGAGGAACTCTCATGGTCGGGAAACACCAGCCAACTGGTTAATAAAGTGCACCAATGCCTCCTTCAGAAGGCTGGAAAAAGCTAAGCTTCTTCCTCATCATAAGATCATAGGAGATTACTAGGCTAATGGCTCTGAGGCCCTTACAAGCCTAGTCAAGAGTTTATCCCCAGAAAAGAAATCACAATCAGCACTTGTCGTCCCTGTCAATGAGGGACATAGGTGGAACCCCTGAAACAAATTTGTGGTTGCCCATCCACTCATCAAGGCTGTGCTTGAAGAGGATCAGCACTGTACTTTGCTTGATATGTATGGGGAGTCTATTCCAGAGATGGGGCAGCCTCTAGGAGACAAACCTGTCTCTCCAGCAGATTTTGTTAATTTCACATATTAGATTTAAGCCTTTTGATCTGGTACTATGTGAGGAGTTAGACTTACGAATATAGAGCATCTCTAGTAGAGCAGAGTCTGAGATTACCTTGTAGGCGAGACACAGGTAACCTGTGAGCAATCTGTATGATACAGAGTAGAGTGATAGTGATTTGAGCCTGTCCACATAGGACAGGTGTTAAATGCCATGGATTCTCTTTGTGAAGTATTTCTGTGGCCTTTCCAGTTGGTGCAGGTGTTTGGAGAGGTACAAACCAAACGGGGCATTGTACTCAATTATTGGCCTAATGAGGGAGGAGTACAGAGAAGTAATAACCTCCTTTTTCTGGATGCAGTGCCTTTACTTATGAGATGAACCAAGTAAGAGGCTTTTCTGACCACTGCCGCTACATGATGGTCAAATGTGAGATTGTTGTCAACTTGTGTACCCAGGTCTCTCACCACAGGTTGTGTGCTTAGGGGGTTGCTGCTAATGTTGTAATCAGTAGGGGTCGGATTTTTGCAGAATGGTATGATAATACATTTTTTTTGCATTTAACTTAAGGCCATGGCTTTGGCACCAGTCATTTGTTGCTGTGAGACCCTCTTAAAGTATGTTAACATCATTTGGGGATTCAATGACAGCACCCAACTTACAGTCGCCCACAAACTTGTTCAGCCACAGGCCTTTTGTCTATACCTGGACCTCTGAGAAGTAGATGCCAAACAATAGGGGTTCCAGGACAGATCCCTGGGGGACACAACTAGTGACAGGTCTGCTATCAGAGGTAGTGGCACCTATTTTGACCACCTTCTATAGAGGTGCAGTAGAGAGCATCCTCACCTGCAGCTTCACAGTGTGGTTTGGAAGCTGCACAGTTACAGAAGGAAGGCGCTACAAAGAGTGGTGAGGGTTGCAGAGAAGGTAATGGATTCCAGTCTTCCATCGATACAACATCTTTATTCTACAAGAAGCATCCTAAAGGTCACCAAAATAATACAGGACAACACATACCCTGTGCATGGATTGTTTAAGCATCTGGCATCGGTCAGGAGATATTGCAGCATCCACTGCAGGACTAGAAGATTCAGTAACAGTTTCTATCCTGCAGTGATTAGACTTCTGAACTCAGGCACTAGCCCCAGGGGTCTGGACACATAATAAGTCATATTTTATTTAGTTGTGCAATATATACTTACATATATTCCAAGTGAGTGCAATATTTATTTATTATATCCATAATCAGTATTATTTAACTCACTCAAGTGCAATATTATACAAATAACTTGGGTATTTCAATCTGTAGTGTGTTTTGTATTACTTTAAATAGGGTAGTTAATTTAACTCGGGGAGGGAATTCTTTTCGTATTTGAGTGTTGGTAAATGTCTCTGCTCTTTCTTGCATGTACTGGGAGTAGTACTGTATTTGTTAGTTATAGGTTCATAGGTAAGTAGTAGGCTATCTGCCCAAGGGCATTTATAAGCCTAGCCAGAATGTGTTGGCTTCCGCCACCCCCTTAGATTAGTTCCCTGTGCCACTGTCCAGCAAAGCCACTGCAGTGATCCCTGGGGTAAATATTCTGTTTCCCATCCACCCATCAAGGTTTCTCTTGAAGAGTGTTAGTCTCTGCTTGTATGCTATTGTTTCACTTTTCCTTTGCAATCTCAAGAATGAGCTGATGCACGAAATTTCATTTTGGTTGCATGCATGTTGTTCTAAATGACAATAAAGTTTACTTTGACTTTGACATTCAGACCACCCACTGAACATGAAAGAGCAAATAGTGGAGAAGTATCTGTCTACATAAAGGATAAGCCCACCTCAAGGCTGGTCAAACAATATGACATGCTTGAGCTACTCCATGTCCAAATCTCAATGGGAAAAAGTTCATTACCATATTCCTGCTAGCTACAGGTCCCCAACTATGAACCTAGAAACCTATACATCATGCCTGAAGTTACTAGAATCACTCACCATACAGCCAAATACCATATGTATGGGTGATTTTAACTACCTCCCCAACTAACTGGGAGGCATACACAACCTCTAACAAACAGGCCCAAATATTTCTTGACTTGTAAATTTGAATGCCCTAGTGCATCTAGTCTGCAGTCCCACTAGAGGAACAAATATTGTAGATATGGTACTCACAAATATGGGAGAGTGCTGCACCCCCTCCCCCAAGTGTTATGTCCTTAATGGCAAGATCAGATCACAAAGTGATCTCTTTTGAAATAAAGGTAAATCTAGTCCCCCCCACCTAACCCAAAAAACTTTAAGAACTTCTCTAAGGTAAATGACCACCAATTAAGGGATGGCAAATCTAGTTTCCAAGCTCCCCCAAATACAGAAAACACAGAAATCTGTGCCGAAGCATATGCAAAGTCCCTGTATGACCATATAAACAACTGCATAGAAACATTAGTACCAGACAGAAATAAACCCAAGTCAAACTGCAAAAACAGTGGACTTGTGGTATTAATAGGTTGTACAAAAAAGAAAGAAAATCCTGTTGAGAAGTCAGAAAGAATGGGGTCTATATTAGATCAGCGAATGCTTAAACAAGCGAATGCTGATTGATCAACCTTATTTTTGCGAATGTTCAAAATATCGAAGCAACAGAAACCCAAATTTTTTTCCTAGGGAAAGAATTCAGTTGTCCATTTCTGTTGCTTTGGTATTTTCAGTGCTGTGGTGGAAAGTTACGGGTCGGATTTAGGTAAGTGTGCAATTGTGTGGATGTGAGTGTTAGGGTGGGTTAGGTGAGTTAGGGTTAGGGCTTGGGTTAGGTATGTGTGCAATTGTTTGGACATGAGAGTTAGGGCGGGTTTAGGTGAGTTAGGGTTAGGGAGCGGGTGAGGTGAGTGTGCGATAGTGACGGACCTTAGGATTAGGGTTTGGGTTAATGTAAGTGGATAGTTAGTGGTGTGTGCATAGTTCAGTGTAGGGTTAGGTGTCAGATTTTAGGTGTATGTGTGTGGATTTCTGTTTGTTTGGTGTGTTTGTGTTGTGTGTATGTGTTTTGAATCAGCAATTTTTTTCCCTAGGAAAAAAATCGCTGATCTGACAGTTCGAGATTGTAAGCTTTCGCTTACATAAGGTCGATCAATCAGAGTTCACTTTTTTAAGCGTTCGCTGATCTAATATAGACCCGAAAGAATGTGCACAACAGAGCAATAAGCCACTCATTAGTCTAAACAAGCAAATCAAGGATTTAGTCAAGTCTCCGAAAGCAGACTTTGAGGTAGAAATACCTTTCAAAGCTAAGGATAGCCATAAGGCATTTTTCAGTTATGTATGCAATCTTAAGCGCAACACCCAACAATATACATTTGTAGATGGCATCACCTATACTCAGATGGAAGACATAGCAAATCTGCTGGCTGACAAATTCAGCTCAGATTTCACCTCCCCATCACCCCCAGTTGTCCACAAGAAATACCTTCCACCACTCCACCAGCAATAACACCAAAGAATGGATTGCCACTGTGCTCTCTAAAGCTAAAAACATGGCTTCAATGGGGCTTGACAATATACCAGGTTGCCTCCTATACAGCTTAAAACAGGGCTTATCAGTCCCATTAGGATCTCTATTTAACCACAGCATCCAGTCTGGCTTTGGCCGATAGAATGCAGGACAGCAACAGTCATCCGTCTGCATAAATTGGGACCATCTACTGACCTGGGAAATTACAGATCCATAAGTTTGACTAGTCTTATATGTAAGCCCATGGAAAGAATAAGCGTGGACCTGATAAATAATGACAAAGGAGACCTCCAAACACTGGACCTAGTCTAATTTGTCTTTGTCCAGGTCAGGTCATGCCTACTAAATCTGGTGGATTTCTCTGAGAAAGTCAGCAAGGCCATGGATGAGGGTAAAACAGTACATGCCACCTACCTCAACCTGACCATGGCATTTGACACAATTCCCCACTCAAGTATTATAAACAAACTCGCAAACTCGGCATAAATCCTTACTTCACCAGATGGATAGCCAATTGGCTCATGGACAGGACACATGTGGCTAAAGTGGGTGAATCCAGATCCAGCAAGAGGCCAGTTACTAGTGGTGTATCACACGACTGAGTTCTGAGACCACTCTTGTTCAAAATGTACTTCTCTGAAGTGAAGGCAACTGTGGAAGTCCTCTGGATGACATTTGCCAATGACTGCAAGCTGGGGACAATCACTGAATCACCCCATTGATGTAGATATCCTTCAGGAGGATCTAGATCAAACAAATGATTGGTGTCAGGACCATGGCCTAAAACTAAATGCAAAAAAATGTATTATCATATCCCTTGGGAGGTCAAATAACCCTACAAATTACAACATCAATAGGACACCCCTTAGAGTAGACTCAGAGGTGAGATATCTAGGCACACAGAGAGTAGCCTGAACTTTGACTGCCATATATCCATATTGGTGAGGAGATCTGTCACTGATCCCTCGAGTATAGATGACGATCAGGCGGGGTAGTTCGTTTATATGCTTTATTACATAGAAACACATCAGGG